>NC_054471.1:6046163-6137363 GCF_017639515.1 Carcharodon carcharias | reverse complement strand
AGAGAGAGAGAGAGACGCGGGGGGTGGTCAGAGAGAGAGAGAGAGACGAGGGGGTGGTCAGAGAGAGAGAGAGAGACGCGGGGGTTGTCAGAGAGAGAGAGAGAGGACGCGGCGGGGTGGTCAGAGAGAGAGAGAGAGACGCGGGGGGATGGTCAGAGAGAGAGAGACAGAGACGCGGGGGGTGGTCAGAGAGAGAGAGAGAGAGCGGGGGGGTGGTCAGAGAGAGAGAGAGAGACGCGGGGGGTGGTCAGAGAGAGAGAGGAGAGACGCGGGGGGTGGTCAGAGAGAGAGAGAGACGCTGGGGGGTGGTCAGAGAGAGAGAGAGCGCGGGGGGTGGTCAGAGAGAGAGAGAGAGAGACGCGGGGGGTGGTCAGAGAGAGAGAGAGAGACGCGGGGGGTGGTCAGAGAGAGAGAGAGAGACGCGGGGGGGTGGTCAGAGAGAGACGAGAGAGACGCGGGGGGGTGGTCAGAGAGAGAGAGAGAGACGCGGGGGGTGGTCAGAGAGAGAGAGAGAGACGGCGGGGGTGGTCAGAGAGAGAGAGAGAGACGCGGGGGGTGGTCAGAGAGAGAGAGAGACGCGGGGGGTGGTCAGAGAGAGAAGAGAGACGGCAGGGGGTGGACAGAGAGAGAGAGACGCGGGGGTGGTCAGAGAGAGAGAGAGAGAGACGCTGGGGGGTGGTCAGAGAGAGAGAGACGCGGGGGGTGGTCAGAGAGAGAGAGAGAGACGCGGGGGGTGGTCAGAGAGAGAGAGAGAGAGACGCGGGGGGGATGGTCAGAGAGAGAGAGACAGAGACGCGGTGGGTGGTCAGAGAGAGAGAGAGAGACGTGGGGGGTGGTCAGAGAGAGAGACGCGGGGGGTGGTCAAGAGAGAGGAGAGAGACGCGGGGGGTGGTCAGAGAGGAGAGACAGAGACGCGGGGGGTGGTCAGAGAGAGAGAGAGAGACGCGGGGTGTGGTCAGAGAGAGAGAGAGAGAGACGCGGGGGCTGGTCAGAGAGAGAGAGAGAGACGCGGGGGGTGGTCAGAGAGAGAGACAGAGACGCGGGGGGTGGTCAGAGAGAGAGAGAGAGACGCGGGGGGTGGTCAGAGAGAGAGAGACGCGGGGGGTGAAAAGAGAGAGAGAGAGAGACGCGGGGGTGGTCAGAGAGAGAAGAGACGCGGGGGGTGGTCAGAGAGAGAGAGAGACGGGGGGTGGTCAGAGAGAGAGAGAGAGACGCGGGGGGTGGTCAGAGAGAGAGAGAGAGACGTGGGGGGTGGTCAGAGAGAGAGAGAGGGACGCGGGGGGGGTCAGAGAGAGAGAGAGAGACGCGGGGGGTGGTCAGAGAGAGAGAGAGAGACGCGGGGGGTGGTCAGAGAGAGGGAGAGAGACGTGGGGGGTGGTCAGAGAGAGAGAGACGCGGGGGGTGGTCAGAGAGAGAGAGAGAGACGCGGGGGGTGGTCAGAGAGAGAGAGAGAGAGACGCGGGGGGGATGGTCAGAGAGAGAGAGACAGAGACGCGGGGGGAGGTCAGAGAGAGACAGAGACGTGGGGGGTGGTCAGAGAGTGAGAGGGGGTGGTCAGAGAGAGAGAGAGAGACGCGGGGGGTGGTCAGAGAGAGAGAGAGAGACGCGGGGGTGGTCAGAGAGAGAGAGAGAGACGCGGGGGTGGTCAGAGAGAGAGAGAGAGAGACGCGGGGGTGTGGTCGGAGAGAGAGAGAGAGACGCGGGGGTGGTCAGAGAGAGAGAGAGACGCGGGGGTGGTCAGAGAGAGAGAGAGACGCGGGGGGTGGTCAGAGAGAGAGAGAGACGCGGGGGGTGGTCAGAGAGAGTGAGAGAGACGCGGGGGGTGGTCAAGAGAGAGAGAGAGGACGCGGGGGGTGGTCAGAGAGAGAGAGAGAGGACGCGGGGGTGGTCAGAGGAGAGAGAGAGAGACGCGGGGGGTGGTCAGAGAGACAGAGTGAGACGCGGGGGGTGGTCAGAGAGAGAGAGAGAGACGCGGGGGTTGGTCAGAGAGAGAGAGAGAGAGACGCGGGGGGTGGTCAGAGAGAGAGAGAGAGACGCGGGGTGTGGTCAGAGAGAGAGAGACGCGGGGGGTGGTCAGAGAGAGAGACAGAGACGCGGGGGGTGGTCAGAGAGAGAGACAGAGACGGCGGGGGTGGTCAGAGAGAGAGAGAGAGACGCGGGGGTGGTCAGAGAGAGAGAGACGCGGTGGGTGGTCAGAGAGAGAGAGGAGACGCGGGGGGTGGTCAGAGAGAGAGAGAGAGACGCGGGGGGTGGTCAGAGAGAGAGAGAGACAGAGACGCGGGGTGGTCAGAGAGAGAGAGAGAGAGACGCGGGGGGTGGTCGAGAGAGAGAGACGCGGGGGCGTGGTCAGAGAGAGAGAGACGCGGGGGTGGTCAGAGAGTCAGAGACGCGGGGGGTGGCAGAGAGAGAGAGAGAGACGCGGGGGTGGTCAAGAGAGAGAGAGAGACGCGGGGGGTGGTCAGAGAGAGAGAGAGACGCGGGGGTGGTCAGAGAGAGAGAGAGAGAGTCGCGGAGGGTGGTCAGAGAGACAGAGACGCGGGGGGTGGTCAGAGAGAGAGAGAGAGACGCGGGGGTGGTCAGAGAGAGAGAGAGAGACGCGGGGGGTGGTCAGAGAGAGAGAGAGAGACGCGGGGGGTGGTCAGAGAGAGAGAGAGAGACGCAGGGGGTGGTCAGAGAGAGAGAGAGAGAGGGGGGGGGTGGTCAGAGAGAGCGATGAGAGACGGTGGGGGGTGGTCAGGAGATGAGAGAGAGCGCGGGGGGGTGGTCAGAGAGAGAGAGAGAAGAGAGCGCGGGGGGTGGTCAGCGAGAGAGAGAGAGACGCGGGGGCGTGGTCAGAGAGAGAGAGGCGCGGGGGTGGTCAGAGAGAGAGAGAGACGCGGGGGGTGGTCGAGAGAGAGACAGAGGCGGGGGGTGGTCAGAGAGAGAGAGGCGGGGGGTGGTCAGAGAGAGAGAGAGAGACGCTGAGGGGGTGGTCAGAGAGAGAGAGAGACGCGGGGGGTGGTCAGAGAGAGAGAGAGAGACGCGGGGGGTGGTCAGAGAGAGAGAGAGAGAGTCGCGGGGGGTGGTCAGAGAGAGAGAGACGCGGGGGGTGGTCAGAGAGAGAGAGGCGCGGGGGGTAGTCAGAGAGAGAGAGAGACGCGGGGTGTGGTCCGAGAGAGAGAGAGAGAGAGACGCGGGGGGTGGTCAGAGAGAGAGAGAGAGAGACGCGGGGGGTGTCAGAGAGAGAGAGAGAGAGACGCGGGGGGTGGTCATAGAGAGAGAGAGAGACGCGGGGGGTGGTCAGAGAGAGAGAGAGAGACGCGGGGGGTGGTCAGAGAGAGAGAGAGAGACGCGGGGGGTGGTCAGAGAGAGAGAGAGAGACGCGGGGGGTGGTCAGAGAGAGAGAGAGAGACGCGGGGGGTGGTCAGAGAGAGAGAGAGACGCAGGGGGTGGACAGAGAGAGAGAGACGCGGGGGGTGGTCAGAGAGAGAGAGAGAGAGACGCGGGGGGTGGTCAGAGAGAGAGAGAGACGCGGGGGGGATGGTCAGAGAGAGAGAGAGAGACGCGGGGGGTGGTCAGAGAGAGAGAGAGAGAGATGCGGGGGGTGGTCAGAGAGAGAGAGACAGAGACGCGGGGGGTGGTCAGAGAGAGAGAGAGAGACGTGGGGGTGGTCAGAGAGAGAGACGCGGGGGGTGGTCAGAGAGAGAGAGAGAGACGCGGGGGGTGGTCAGAGAGAGAGACAGAGACGCGGGGGGTGGTCAGAGAGAGAGAGAGACGCGGGGGTGGTCAGAGAGAGAGAGAGAGACGCGGGGGGTGGTCAGAGAGAGAGAGAGAGAGACGCGGGGGTGGTCAGAGAGAGAGAGAGAGACGCGGGGGTGGTCAGAGAGAGAGAGAGAGACGCGGGGGGTGGTCAGAGAGAGAGAGAGAGACGCGGGGGGTGGTCAGAGAGAGAGAGACGCGGGGGGTTGTCAGAGAGAGAGAGAGAGAGACGCGGGGGTGGTCAGAGAGAGAGAGAGAGACGCGGGGGGTGGTCAGAGAGAGAGAGAGAGACGCGGGGTGGTCAGAGAGAGAGAGAGAGACGCGGGGGGTGGTCAGAGAGAGAGAGAGAGACGGGGGGGTGGTCAGAGAGAGAGAGAGAGACGCGGGGGTGGTCAGAGAGAGAGAGAGAGACGCGGGGGTGGTCAGAGAGAGAGAGAGAGACGCGGGGGGGTGGTCAGAGAGAGGAGAGAGACGCGGGGGGTGGTCAGAGAGAGAGAGACGCGGGGGGGGGTCGAGAGAGAGAGAGAGACGCGGGGGGTGGTCAGAGAGAGAGAGAGAGAGACGCGGGGGGGTGGTCAGAGAGAGAGAGAGAGACGCGGGGGGTGGTCAGAGAGAGAGAGAGAGACGCGGGGGGGTGGTCAGAGAGAGAGAGACGCGGGGGGTGGTCAGAGAGAGAGAGAGAGACGCGGGGGTGGTCAGAGAGAGAGAGAGAGACGCGGGGGTGGTCAGAGAGAGAGAGAGAGACGCGGGGGGTGGTCAGAGAGAGAGAGAGAGAGACGCGGGGTGTGGTCAGAGAGAGAGAGAGAGACGCGGGGGTGGTCAGAGAGAGAGAGAGAGACGCGGGGGGGTGGTCAGAGAGAAGAGAGACGCGGGGGTGGTCAGAGAGAGAGAGAGAGACGCGGGGGGTGGTCAGAGAGAGAGAGAGAGACGCTGGGGTGTGGTCAGAGAGAGAGAGAGAGAGACGCGGGGGGTGGTCAGAGAGAGAGCGAGAGACGCGGGGGGTGGTCAGAGAGAGAGAGAGAGACGCGGGGGGGTTGGTCAGAGAGAGAGAGAGAGACGCGGGGGTGGTCAGAGAGAGAGAGAGAGACCGCGGGGGGTGGTCAGAGAGAGAGAGAGACGGCGGGGGGTGGTCAGAGAGAGAGAGAGAGACGCGGGGGGTGGTCAGAGAGAGAGAGCAGAGACGCGGGGGGTGGTCAGAGAGAGAGAGAGAGACGCGGGGGGTGGTCAGAGAGAGAGAGAGAGAGACGCTGGGGGGTGGTCAGAGAGAGAGAGACGCGGGGGGTGGTCAGAGAGAGAGAGAGAGACGCGGGGGGGTGGTCAGAGAGAGAGAGAGACACGGGGGGTGGTCAGAGAGGAGAGAGAGAGAGACGCGGGGGTGGTTCAGAGAGAGAGAGAGACGCGGGGGTGGTCAGACGAGAGAGAGAGAGAGCGGGGGGGTGGTCAGAGAGAGAGAGGACGCGGGGGGTGGTCAGAGAGAGAGAAGAGACGCGGGGGTGGTCAGAGAGAGAGAGAGAGACGCGGGGGGTGGTCAGAGAGAGAGAGAGACGCGGGGGGTGGTCAGAGAGAGAGAGAGCGCGGGGGGTGGTCAGAGAGAGAGAGAGACGCGGGGGGTGGTCAAGAGAGAGAGAGAGAGACGCGGGGGGTGGTCAGAGAGAGAGAGAGAGACGCAGGGGGTGGTCAGAGAGAGAGAGAGACGCGGGGGGTGGTCAGAGAGAGAGAGAGAGAGACGCGGGGGGTGGTCAGAGAGAGAGAGAGAGAGACGCGGGGGGTGGTCAGAGAGAAAGAGAGAGAGACGCGGGGGGGATGGTCAGAGAGAGAGAGAGAGACGCGGGGGGGTGGTCAGAGAGAGAGAGAGAGACGCGGGGGGTGGTCAGAGGAGAGAGAGAGAGACGCGGGGGGGTGGTCAGAGAGAGAAGACGCGGGGGGTGGTCAGAGAGAGAGAGAGAGAGACGCGGGGGGTGGTCAGAGAGAGAGAGAGAGACGCGGGGGGTGGTCAGAGAGAGAGAGAGAGACGCGGGGGGTGGTCAGAGAGAGAGAGAGAGAGATGCGGGGGGTGGTCAGAGAGAGAGAGAGAGACGCTGGGGGGTGGTCCAGAGAGAGAGAGAGAGACGCGGGGGTGGTCAGAGAGAGAGAGACGCGGGGGGTGGTCAGAGAGAGAGAGAGAGACGCGGGGGGGTGGTCAGAGAGAGAGAGAGAGACGCGGGTGGGGTGGTCAGAGAGAAGAGAGAGAGAGACGCGGGGGTGGTCAGAGAGAGAGAGAGAGACGCGGGGGGTGGTCAGAGAGAGAGACAGAGACGCGGGGGGTGGTCAGAGAGAGAGAGAGAGACGCGGGGGGTGGTCAGAGAGAGAGAGACGCGGGGGGTGGTCAGAGAGAGAGAGAGAGAGACGCGGGGGGTGGTCAGAGAGAGAGAGAGAGACGCGGGGGTTGGTCAGAGAGAGAGAGAGAGACGCGGGGGGTGGTCAGAGAGAGAGAGAGACGCGGGGGTGGTCAGAGAGAGAGAGAGAGACGCGGGGGGTGGTCAGAGAGAGAGAGAGGACGCGGGGGTGGTCAGAGAGAGAGAGAGAGACGCGGGGGTGGTCAGAGAGAGAGAGAGAGACGCGGGGGTGGTCAGAGAGAGAGAGGAGAGACGGGGGGGTGGTCAGAGAGAGAGAGACGCGGGGGGTGGTCAGAGAGAGAGAGAGAGACGCGGGGGGTGGTCAGAGAGAGAGAGAGAGACGCGGGGGGTGGTCAGAGAGAGAGAGAGAGAGACGCGGGGGGTGGTCAGAGAGAGAGAGAGAGACGCGGGGGTGGTCAGAGAGAGAGACGCGGGGGGTGGTCAGAGAGAGAGAGAGAGACGCGGGGGGTGGTCAGAGAGAGAGACAGAGACGCGGGGGGTGGTCAGAGAGAGAGAGAGAGAGAGACGCGGGGGGTGGTCAGAGAGAGAGAGACGAGGGGAGTGGTCAGAGAGAGAGAGAGAGACGCTGGGGGTGGTCAGAGAGAGAGCGAGAGACGCGGGGGGTGGTCAGAGAGAGAGAGAGAGAGACGCGGGGTGTGGTCAGAGAGAGAGAGAGAGACGCGGGGGGTGGTCAGAGAGAGAGAGAGAGACAGGCGGGGGTGGTCAGAGGAGAGAGAGACGCGGGGGGGTGTCAGAGAGAGAGAGAGAGACGCGGGGGGTGGTCAGAGAGAGAGAGAAGAGACGCGGGGGGTGGTCAGAGAGAGAGAGAGAGATCGTGGGGGGTGGTCAGAGAAGAGACGAGACGCGGGGGGTGGTCAGAGGAGAGAGAGAGAGACGCGGGGGGTGGTCAGAGAGAGAGAGAGAGACGCGGGGGGGTGGTCAGAGAGAGAGAGACGAGACGCGGGGGTGGGTCAGAGAGAGAGACGCGGGGGGTGGTCAGAGAGAGAGAGAGAGACGCGGGGGGTGGTCAAGAGAGAGAGAGAGAGACGCGGGGGGTGGTCAGAGAGAGAGAGAGAGACGCGGGGGGTGGTCAGAGAGAGAGAGAGAGACGCGGGGGGTGGTCAGAGAGAGAGAGAGAGAGACGCGGGGGGTGGTCAGAGAGAGAGAGAGAGACGCGGGGGGTGGTCAGAGAGAGAGAGAGAGACGCGGGGGGTGGTCAGAGAGAGAGAGAGAGACGGCGGGGGGGTGGTCAGAGAGAGAGAGAGCGACGCGGGGGGTGGTCAGAGAGAGAGAGAGAGAGACGCGGGGGGGGTGGTCAGAGAGAGAGAGAGAGACGCGGGGGGTGGGTCAGAGAGAGAGAGAGAGACGCGGGGGGTGGTCAGAGAGAGAGAGAGAGAGACGCGGGGGGTGGTCAGAGAGAGAGAGAGAGACGCGGGGGGTGGTCAGAGAGAGAGAGAGAGACGCGGGGGGTGGTCAGAGAGAGAGAGAGACGCGGGGGGTGGTCAGAGAGAGAGAGAGAGACGCGGGGGGTGGTCAGACGAGAGAGAGAGAGACGCGGGGGGTGGTCAGAGAGAGAGAGAGACGCGGGGGGTGGTCAGAGAGAGAGAGAGAGACGCGGGGGGTGGTCAGAGAGAGAGAGAGAGACGCGGGGGGTGGTCAGAGAGAGAGAGAGAGACGCGGGGGGTGGTCAGAGAGAGAGAGAGAGACGCGGGGGTGTGGTCAGAGATGAGAGAGAGAGACGCGGGGGGTGGTCAGGAGAGAGAGAGAGAGACGCGGGGGAGTGGTCAGAGAGAGAGAGAGAGACGCGGGGGGGTGGTCAGAAGAGAGAGAGAGAGACGCGGGGGTGGTCAGAGAGAGAGAGGAGACGCGGGGGGGTGGTCAGAGAGAGAGAGAGAGACGCGGGGGGTGGTCAGAGAGAGGAGAGAGACGCGGGGGGTGGTCAGAGAGAGAGAGAGAGACGCGGGGGGTGGTCAGAGAGAGAGAGAGAGACGCGGGGGGTGGTCAGAGAGAGAGAGAGAGACGCGGGGGGTGGTCAGAGAGAGAGAGAGAGACGCGGGGGGTGGTCAGAGAGAGAGAGAGAGACGCGGGGGGTGGTCAGAGAGAGAGAGAGACGCGGGGGGTGGTCAGAGATAGAGAGAGAGACGCGGGGGGTAGTCAGAGAGAGAGAGAGAGACGCGGGTGTGGTCAGAGGGAGAGAGAGAGACGCGGGGGTGGTCAGAGAGAGAGAGAGAGACGCGGGGAGTGGTCAGAGAGAGAGAGAGAGACGCGGGGGGTTCAGAGAGAGAGAGACGCGGGGGTGGTCAGAGAGAGAGAGAGAGACGCGGGGGGTGGTCAGAGAGAGAGAGAGAGACGGGGGGTGGTCAGAGAGAGAGAGAGAGACGCGGGTGGTCAGAGAGAGAGAGAGAGACGCGGGGGGTGGTCAGAGAGAGAGAGAGAGACGCGGGGGGTGGTCAGAGAGAGAGAGAGAGAGACGCGGGGGGTGGTCAGAGAGAGAGAGAGAGACGCGGGGGGTGGTCAGAGAGAGAGAGAGACGCGGGGGGTGGTCAGAGAGAGAGAGAGACGCGGGGGGGTGGTCAGAGAGAGAGAGAGAGACGCGGGGGGTGGTCAGAGAGAGAGAGAGAGACGCGGGGGGTGGTCAGAGAGAGAGAGAGAGAGACGCGGGGGGTGGTCAGAGAGAGAGAGAGAAGACGCGGGGGGTGGTCAGAGAGAGAGAGAGAGACGTGGGGGGTGGTCAGAGAGAGAGAGAGAGACGGGGGGTGGTCAGAGAGAGAGAGAGAGACGCGGGGGGGTGGTCAGAGAGAGAGAGAGAGACGCGGGGGGTGGTCAGAGAGAGAGAGAGAGACGCGGGGGGTGGTCAGAGAGAGAGAGAGAGACGCGGGGGGTGGTCAGAGAGAGAGAGAGACGCGGGGGGTGGTCAGAGAGAGAGAGAGACGTGGAGGGTGGTCAGAGAGAGAGAGACGCGGGGGGTGGTCAGAGAGAGAGAGAGAGAGACGCGGGGGGTGGTCAGAGAGAGAGAGAGACGCGGGGGGTGGTCAGAGAGAGAGAGAGAGACGCGGGGGGTGGTCAGAGAGAGAGAGAGAGAAGCGGGGGGTGGTCAGAGAGAGAGAGAGAGACGCGGGGGGTGGTCAGAGAGAGAGAGAGACCCGTGGGGTGGTCAGAGAGAGAGAGACGCGGGGGGTGGTCAGAGAGACAGAGAGAGACCCGGGGGTGGTCAGAGAGAGAGAGAGAGACGCGGGGGGTGGTCAGAGAGAGAGAGAGAGACGCGGGGGGTGGTCAGAGAGAGAGAGAGACGCGGGGGGGTGGTCAGAGAGAGAGAGAGAGACGCGGGGGGTGGTCAGAGAGAGAGAGAGAGAGCGGGGGGTGGTCAGAGAGAGAGAGAGAGACGCGGGGGGTGGTCAGAGAGAGAGAGAGAGACGCGGGGGGTGGTCAGAGAGAGAGAGAGAGAGACGCGGGGGGGTGGTCAGAGAGAGAGAGAGAGACGCGGGGGGTGGTCAGAGAGAGAGAGAGAGACGCGGGGGGTGGTCAGAGAGAGAGAGAGAGACGCGGGGGGTGGTCAGAGAGAGAGAGAGACGCGGGGGGTGGTCAGAGAGAGAGAGACGCGGACGGGGGGGTGGTCAGAGAGAGAGAGAGAGACGCGGGGGGTGGTCAGAGAGAGAGAGAGAGACGCGGGGGGTGGTCAGAGAGAGAGAGAGCGCGGGGGGTGGTCAGAGAGAGAGAGAGAGACGCGGGGGGGTGGTCAGAGAGAGAGAGAGAGACGCGGGGGGTGGTCAGAGAGAGAGAGGACGCGGGGGCGTGGTCAGAGAGAGAGAGAGAGAAGCGGGGGGGGTCAGAGAGAGAGAGAGAGACGGCGGGGGTGGTCAGAGAGAGAGAGAGAGAGCGGGGGTGGTCAGAGAGAGAGAGAGAGACGCGGGGGGTGGTCAGAGAGAGAGAGAGAGACGCGGGGGGTGGTCAGAGAGAGAGAGAGAGACGCGGGGGGTGGTCAGAGAGAGAGAGAGAGAGACGCGGGGGAGTGGTCAGAGAGAGAGAGAGACGCGGGGGGTGGTCAGAGAGAGAGAGAGACGCGGGGGGTGGTCAGAGAGAGAGAGAGACGCGGGGGGTGGTCAGAGAGAGAGAGAGAGACGCGGGGGTGGTCAGAGAGAGAGAGAGAGAGACGCGGGGTTTGTCAGAGAGAGAGAGAGAGACGCGGGGGGTGGTCAGAGAGAGAGAGAGAGACGCGGGGGGTGGTCAGAGAGAGAGAGAGAGACGCGGGGGGTGGTCAGAGAGAGAGAGAGAGACGCGGGGGGTGGTCAGAGAGAGAGAGAGAGACGCGGGGGGTGGTCAGAGAGAGAGAGAGAGACGCGGGGGTGGTCAGAGAGAGAGAGAGACGCGGGGGGTGGTCAGAGAGAGAGAGAGAGACGCGGGGGGTGGTCAGAGAGAGAGAGAGAGACGCGGGGTGGTCAGAGAGAGAGAGAGAGAGACGCGGGGGGGGGTCAGAGAGAGAGAGACGCGGGGGTGGTCAGAGAGAGAGAGAGAGACGCGGGGGGTGGTCAGAGAGAGAGAGAGAGACGCGGGGGGTGGTCAGAGAGAGAGAGAGAGAGAGACGCGGGGGGTGGTCAGAGAGAGAGAGAGAGACGCGGGGGTGGTGAGAGAGAGAGAGAGACGCGGGGGGTGGTCAGAGAGAGAGAGACGCGGGGGGTGGTCAGAGAGAGAGAGAGAGACGCGGGGGGTGGTCAGAGAGAGAGAGAGAGACGCGGGGGTGGTCAGAGAGAGAGAGAGAGACGCGGGGGGTGGTCAGAGAGAGAGAGACGCGGGGGGTGGTCAGAGAGAGAGAGAGAGACGCGGGTGGTCAGAGAGAGAGAGAGACGCGGGGGTGGTCAGAGAGAGAGAGAGACGGGGGGGTGGTCAGAGAGAGAGAGACGCGGGGGGTGGTCAGAGAGAGAGAGAGAGACGCGGGGGGTGGTCAGAGAGAGAGAGAGAGACGCGGGGGGTGGTCAGAGAGAGAGAGAGAGACGCGGGGGGTGGTCAGAGAGAGAGAGACGCGGGGGGTGGTCAGAGAGAGAGAGAGACGCGGGGGGTGGTCAGAGAGACAGAGACGCGGGGGGTGGTCAGAGAGAGAGAGAGAGACGCGGGGGGTGGTCAGAGAGAGAGAGACGCGGGGGGTGGTCAGAGAGAGAGAGACGCGGGGGGTGGTCAGAGAGAGAGAGAGAGACGCGGGGGGTGGGTCAGAGAGAGAGAGAGAGACGCGGGAGGCTGGTCAAGAGAGAGAGAGACGCGGGGGGTGGTCAGAGAGAGAGAGAGAGACGCGCGGGGGTGGTCAGAGAGAGAGAGAGACGGGGGGGTGGTCAGAGAGAGAGAGAGAGACGCGGGGGTGGTCAGAGAGAGAGAGAGAGAGACGCGGGGGGTGGTCAGAGAGAGAGAGAGACGCGGGGGGTGGTCAGAGAGAGAGAGAGACGCGGGGGGGTAGGTCAGAGAGAGAGAGAGAGACCGCGGGGGGTGGTCAGAGAGAGAGAGAGAGACGCGGGGGGTGGTCCAGAGAGAGAGAGAGAGACGCGGGGGGTGGTCAGAGAGAGAGAGACGCGGGGGGTGGTCAGAGAGAGAGAGAGAGCGCGGGGGGGTGGTCAGAGAGAGAGAGACCCGGGGGGTGGTCAGAGAGAGAGAGAGAGACGCGGGGGGTGGTCAGAGAGAGAGAGAGTGACGCGGGGGGTGGTCAGAGAGAGAGAGAGAGACGCGGGGGCGTGGTCAGAGAGAGAGAGAGAGACGCGGGGGTGGTCAAGAGAGAGATGAGAGGAGACGCGGGGGGTGGTCAGAGAGAGAGAGAGAGACGCGGGGGTGGTCAGAGAGAGAGAGAGACGCGGGGGGTGGTCAGAGAGAGAGAGAGAGACGCGGGGGTGGTCAGAGAGAGAGAGGACGCGGGGGGTGGTCAGAGAGAGAGGAGAGAGACCTGAGGGGGGGGTGGTCAGAGAGAGAGAGAGGACGCGGGGGGTGGTCAGAGAGAGAGAGAGACGCGGGGGGTGGTCAGAGAGAGAGAGAGAGACGAGACGCGGGGGGTGGTCAGAGAGAGAGAGAGAGACGCGGGGGGTGGTCAGAGAGAGAGAGAGAGACGCGGGGGGTGGTCAGAGAGAGAGAGAGAGACGCGGGGGGTGGTCAGAGAGAGAGAGAGAGACGCGGGGGGTGGTCAGAGAGAGAGAGAGAGAGACGCGGGGGGTGGTCAGAGAGAGAGAGAGAGACGGGGGGTGGTCAGAGAGAGAGAGAGAGACGCGGGGGAGTGGTCAGAGAGAGAGAGAGAGACGCGGGGGGTGGTCAGAGAGAGAGAGAGAGACGCGGGGGGTGGTCAGAGAGAGAGAGAGAGACGCGGGGGGTGGTCAGAGAGAGAGAGAGAGACGCGGGGGGTGGTCAGAGAGAGAGAGAGAGACGCGGGGGGTGGTCAGAGAGAGAGAGAGACGCGGGGGGTGGTCAGAGAGAGAGAGAGAGACGCGGGGGGGTGGTCAGAGAGAGAGAGAGAGACGCGGGGGGTGGTCAGAGAGAGAGAGAGACGCGGGGGGGTGGTCAGAGAGAGAAGAGAGAGACGCGGGGGGTGGTCAGAGAGAGAGAGAGAGACGCGGGGGGTGGTCAGAGAGAGAGAGAGAGACGCGGGGGGTGGTCAGAGAGAGAGAGAGAGACGCGGGGGGTGGTCAGAGAGAGAGAGAGAGACGCGGGGGGTGGTCAGAGAGAGAGAGAGGACGCGGGGGGTGGTCAGAGAGAGAGAGAGACGCGGGGGGTGGTCAGAGAGAGAGAGAGAGACGCGGGGGGGTGGTCAGAGAGAGGTGAGAGAGACGCGGGGGGTGGTCAGAGAGAGAGAGACGCGGGGGGTGGTCAGAGAGAGAGAGAGAGACGCGGGGGGTGGTCAGAGAGAGAGAGAGAGACGCGGGGGGTGGTCAGAGAGAGAGAGAGAGACGCGGGGGGTGGTCAGAGAGAGAGAGAGAGACGCGGGGGGTGGTCAGAGAGAGAGAGAGAGACGCGGGGGGTGGTCAGAGAGAGAGAGAGAGACGCGGGGGGTGGTCAGAGAGAGAGAGAGACGCGGGGGGTGGTCAGAGAGAGAGAGAGAGACGCGGGGGTGCGTGGTCAGAGAGAGAGAGAGACGACGCGGGGGGTGGTCAGAGAGAGAGAGAGAGCGCGGGGGGTGGTCAGAGAGAGAGAGAGAGACGCGGGGGGTGGTCAGAGAGAGAGAGAGAGGACGCGGGGGGTGGTCAGAGAGAGAGAGAGAGAGACGCGGGGGGTGGTCAGAGAGAGAGAGAGAGACGTGGGGGGTGGTCAGAGAGAGAGAGAGACGCGGGGGGTGGTCAGAGAGAGAGAGAGAGACGCGGGGGGTGGTCAGAGAGAGAGAGAGAGACGCGGGGGGTGGTCAGAGAGAGAGAGAGAGACGCGGGGGGTGGTCAGAGAGAGAGAGAGAGACGGGGGGTGGTCAGAGAGAGAGAAGAGAGACGCGGGGGGTGGTCAGAGAGAGAGAGAGAGACGCGGGGGGTGGTCAGAGAGGAGAGAGAGAGACGCGGGGGGTGGTCAGAGAGTGAGAGAGAGACGCGGGGGGTGGTCAGAGAGAGAGAGAGAGAGAGCGGGGGGTGGTCAGAGAGAGAGAGAGAGACGCGGGGGGTGGTCAGAGAGAGAGAGAGAGACGCGGGGGGTGGTCAGAGAGAGAGAGAGACGCGGGGGGGTGGTCAGAGAGAGAGAGAGAGAGCGGGGGGTGGTCAGAGAGAGAGAGAGAGACGCGGGGGGTGGTCAGAGAGAGAGAGAGAGAGACGCGGGGGGTGGTCAGAGAGAGAGAGAGAGACGCGGGGGGGTGGTCAGAGAGAGAGAGAGTGGCGCGGGGGGTGGTCAGAGAGAGAGAGAGAGACGCGGGGGGTGGTCAGAGAGAGAGAGAGAGAGACGCGGGGGGTGGTCAGAGAGAGAGAGAGAGACGCGGGGGGTGGTCAGAGAGAGAGAGAGAGACGCGGGGGGTGGTCAGAGAGAGAGAGAGAGACGCGGGGTGTGGTCAGAGAGAGAGAGAGAGACGCGGGGGGTGGTCAGAGAGAGAGAGAGAGAGACGCGGGGGGTGGTCAGAGAGAGAGAGACGCGGGGGGGTGGTCAGAGAGAGAGAGAGAGACGCGGGGGGTGGTCAGAGAGAGAGAGAGACGCGGGGGGTGGTCAGAGAGAGAGAGAGAGAGAGAGCGCGGGGGTGGTCAGAGAGAGAGAGAGAGAGACGCGGGGGTGGTGAGAGAGAGAGAGACGGGGGGGTGGTCAGAGAGAGAGAGAGACGCGGGGGGTGGTCAGAGAGAGAGAGAGAGACGCGGGGGGTGGTCAGAGAGAGAGAGAGAGACGCGGGGGGTGGTCAGAGAGAGAGAGAGAGACGCGGGGGTGGTCAGAGAGAGAGAGACGCGGGGGTGGTCAGAGAGAGAGAGAGAGACGCGGGGGGTGGTCAGAGAGAGAGAGAGAGAGACGCGGGGGGTGGTCAGAGAGAGAGAGAGAGAGACGCGAAGGGGTGGTCAGAGAGAGAGAGAGACGCGGGGGGTGGTCAGAGAGAGAGAGAGAGAGACGCGGGGGGTGGTCAGAGAGAGAGAGAGAGACGCGGGGGTGGTCAGAGAGAGAGAGAGAGAGACGCGGGGGGTGGTCAGAGAGAGAGAGAGACGCGGGGGGTGGTCAGAGAGAGAGAGAGACGCGGGGGGTGGTCAGAGAGAGAGAGGCGCGGGGGGTGGTCAGAGAGAGAGAGAGACGCGGGGGGGTGGTCAGAGAGAGAGAGAGAGAGACGCGGGGGGTGGTCAGAGAGAGAGAGAGACGCGGGGGGTGGTCAGAGAGAGAGAGAGAGACGCGGGGGGTGGTCAGAGAGAGAGAGAGAGACGCGGGGGGTGGTCAGAGAGAGAGAGAGACGCGTGGGGGTGGTCAGAGAGAGAGAGAGAGACGCGGGGGGTGGTGAGAGAGAGAGAGAGACGCGGGGGGTGGTCAGAGAGAGAGAGACGCGGGGGGTGGTCAGAGAGAGAGAGAGAGACGCGGGGGGTGGTCAGAGAGAGAGAGAGAGACGCGGGGGGTGGTCAGAGAGAGAGAGAGAGAGACGCGGGGGGTGGTCAGAGAGAGAGAGAGAGAGACGCGGGGGTGGTCAGAGAGAGAGAGAGAGACGCGGGGGTGGTCAGAGAGAGAGAGAGAGAGACGCGGGGGTGGTCAGAGAGAGAGAGAGAGACGCGGGGGGTGGTCAGAGAGAGAGAGAGACGCGGGGGTGGTCAGAGAGAGAGAGAGAGACGCGGGGGTGGTCAGAGAGAGAGAGAGACCGGGGGGTGGTCAGAGAGAGAGAGAGAGCCGCGGGGGTGGTCAGAGAGAGAGAGAGAGACGCGGGGGGTGGTCAGAGAGAGAGACAGAGACGCGGGGGGTGGTCAGAGAGAGAGAGAGAGACGCGAGGGGTGGTCAGAGAGAGAGAGAGAGACGCGGTGGGTGGTCAGAGAGAGAGAGAGAGAGATGCGGGGTGTGGTCAGAGAGAGAGAGACGCGGGGGGTGGTCAGAGAGAGAGAGACGCGGGGTTGGTCAGAGAGAGATAGAGAGAGACGCGGGGGGTTGTCAGAGAGAGAGAGAGAGACGGCGGGGGGTGGTCAGAGAGAGAGAAGAGACGCGGGGGGTGGTCAGAGAGAGAGAGAGACGCGGGGGGTGGTCAGAGAGAGAGAGAGAGAGACGCGGGGGGTGGTCAGAGAGAGAGAGAGACGCGGGGGAGATGGTCAGAGAGAGAGCGAGAGACGCGGGGGTGGTCAGAGAGAGAGAGAGAGACGCGGGGGGTGGTCAGAGAGAGAGAGAGAGACGCGGGGGTGGTCAGAGAGAGAGAGAGAGACGCGGGGGGTGGTCAGAGAGAGGAGAGGACGCGGGGGGTGGTCAGAGAGAGAGAGACGCGGGGGGTGGTCAGAGAGAGAGAGAGAGACGCGGGGGGTGGTCAGAGAGAGAGAGAGAGAGACGCGGGGGGTTTCAGAGAGAGAGAGAGAGACGCGGGGGGTGGTCAGAGAGAGAGAGAGAGAGACGCGGGGGGTGGTCAGAGAGAGAGAGAGAGACGCGGGTGTGGTCAGAGGGAGAGAGAGAGACGCGGGGGTGGTCAGAGAGAGAGAGAGAGACGCGGGGAGTGGTCAGAGAGAGAGAGAGAGACGCGGGGGGTGGTCAGAGAGAGAGAGAGAGACGCGGGGGTGGTCAGAGAGAGAGAGAGAGACGCGGGGTTGGTCAGAGAGAGAGAGAGAGACGCGGGGGTGGTCAGAGAGAGAGAGACGCGGGGGGTGGTCAGAGAGAGAGAGAGAGACGCGGGGATGGTCAGAGAGAGAGAGAGAGAGACGCGGGGGGTGGTCAGAGAGAGAGAGAGAGAGACGCGGGGGGTGGTCAGAGAGAGAGAGAGAGACGCGGGGGGGGTGAGAGAGAGAGAGACGCGGGGGGTGGTCAGAGAGAGAGAGACGCGGGGGGTGGTCAGAGAGAGAGAGAGAGACGCGGGGGGTGGTCAGAGAGAGAGAGAGAGACGCGGGGGGTGGTCAGAGAGAGAGAGAGAGACGCGGGGGGGGGGGGAGAGAGAGAGAGAGACGGTGGGGTCAGAGGGAGAGAGAGAGACGCGGGGGTGGTCAGAGAGAGAGAGAGAGACGCGGGGAGTGGTCAGAGAGAGAGAGACGCGGGGAGTGGTCAGAGAGAGAGAGAGAGACGCGGGGGGTGGTCAGAGAGAGAGAGAGAGCGCGGGGGGTGGTCAGAGAGAGAGAGAGAGACGCGGGGGGTGGTCAGAGAGAGAGAGAGAGACGCGGGGGGTGGTCAGAGAGAGCGAGAGACGCGGGGGGTGGTCAGAGAGAGAGAGACGCGGGGGTGGTCAGAGAGGGAGAGAGGACGCGGGGGGTGGTCAGAGAGAGAGAGAGAGACGCGGGGGGTGGTCAGAGAGAGAGAGAGAGACGCGGGGGGTGGTCAGAGAGAGAGAGAGGAGACGCGGGGGGGTGGTCGAGAGAGAGAGAGACGCCGGGGGGTGGTCAGAGAGAGAGAGAGAGACGCGGGGGGTGGTCAAGAGAGGAGAGAGACGCGGGGGGTGGTCAGAGAGAGAGAGAGAGACGCGGGGGGTGGTCAGAGAGAGAGAGAGAGACGCGGGGGGTGGTCAGAGAGAGAGAGAGACGCGGGGGTGGTCAGAGAGAGAGAGAGACGCGGGGGGTGGTCAGAGAGAGAGAGAGACGCGGGGGGTGGTCAGAGAGAGAGAGAGAGACGCGGGGGGGTGGTCAGAGAGAGAGAGAGACGCGGGGGGTGGTCAGAGAGAGAGAGAGAGACGCGGGGGGTGGTCAGAGAGAGAGAGAGAGAACGCGGGGGGATGGTCAGAGAGAGAGAGACAGAGACGCGGGGGGTGGTCAGAGAGAGAGAGAGAGACGGGGGGGGTGGTCAGAGAGAGAGACGCGGGGGGTGGTCAGAGAGAGAGAGAGAGACGCGGGGGGTGGTCAGAGAGAGAGACAGAGACGCGGGGGGTGGTCAGAGAGAGAGAGAGACGACCGGGGGGTGGTCAGAGAGAGAGAGAGAGACGCGGGGGGTGGTCAGAGAGAGAGAGAGAGACGCGGGGGGTGGTCAGAGAGAGAGAGAGAGACGAGGGGGGTGGTCAGAGAGAGAGAGACGGGGGGGTGGTCAGAGAGAGAGAGAGAGACGCGGGGTGTGGTCAGAGAGAGAGACAGAGACGCGGGGGGTGGTCAGAGAGAGAGAGAGAGAGACGCGGGGGGTGGTCAGAGAGAGAGAGAGACGCGGGGGGTGGTCAGAGAGAGAGAGAGAGACGCGGGGGGTGGTCAGAGAGAGAGAGAGAGACGCGGGGGGTGGTCAGAGAGAGAGAGAGAGACGCGGGGGGTGGTCAGAGAGAGAGAGAGAGACGCGGGGGTGGTCAGAGAGAGAGAGAGAGACGCGGGGGGTGGTCAGAGAGAGAGAGAGAGACGCGGGGGGTGGTCAGAGAGGAGAGAGAGACGCGGGGGGTGGTCAGGAGAGAGAGAGAGACGCGGGGGGTGGTCAGAGAGAGAGAGAGAGACGCGGGGGGTGGTCAGAGAGAGAGAGAGAGACGCGGGGGGTGGTCAGAGAGAGAGAGAGAGAGCCGGGGGGTGGTCAGAGAGAGAGAGAGAGACGCGGGGGGTGGTCAGAGAGAGAGAGAGAGACGGGGGGGTGGTCAGAGAGAGAGAGACGCGGGGGGTGGTCAGAGAGAGAGAGAGAGACGCGGGGGTGGTCAGAGAGAGAGACGAGAGACGCGGGGGTGGTCAGAGAGAGAGAGAGAGACGCGGGGGGTGGTCAGAGAGAGAGAGAGACGCGGGGGGTGGTCAGAGAGAGAGAGAGAGACGCGGGGGGTGGTCAGAGAGAGAGAGAGAGACGCGGGGGGTGGTCAGAGAGAGAGAGAGAGACGCGGGGGAGGTGGTCAGAGAGAGACAGAGACGCGGGGAGTGGTCAGAGAGAGAGAGAGAGACGCGGGGGTGGTCAGAGTGAGAGAGAGAGACGCGGGGGGTGGTTCAGAGAGAGAGAGAGAGACGCGGGGGGGTGGTCAGAGAGAGAGAGAGACGCGGGGGGTGGTCAGAGAGAGAGAGAGAGACGCGGGGGGTGGTCAGAGAGAGAGAGAGAGACGCGGGGGGTGGTCAGAGAGAGAGAGAGAGACGCGGGGGGTGGTCAGAGAGAGAGAGAGACGCGGGGGTGGTCAGAGAGAGAGAGAGACGCGGGGGGTGGTCAGAGAGAGAGAGAGAGACGCGGGGATGGTCAGAGAGAGAGAGAGACGCGGGGGCTGGTCAGAGAGAGAGAGAGAGACGCGTGGGGTGGTCAGAGAGAGAGAGAGAGACGCGGGTGGTGGTCAGAGAGAGAGAGAGACGCGGGGGGTGGTCAGAGAGAGAGAGAGAGACGCGGGGGGTGGTCAGAGAGAGAGAGAGAGACGCGGGGGGTGGTCAGAGAGAGAGAGAGAGACGCGGGGGGTGGTCAGAGAGAGAGAGAGAGACGCGGGGGGTGGTCAGAGAGAGAGAGAGACGCGGGGGGTGGTCAGAGAGAGAGAGAGAGACGCGGGGGGTGGTCAGAGAGAGAGAGAGAGACGCGGGGGGTGGTCAGAGAGAGAGAGAGAGAGACGCGGGGGGTGGTCAGAGAGAGAGAGAGAGACGCGGGGGGTGGTCAGAGAGAGAGAGAGAGACGCGGGGGGTGGTCAGAGAGAGAGAGCAGAGACGCGGGGGGTGGTCAGAGAGAGAGAGAGAGACGCTGGGGGTGGTCAGAGAGAGAGAGACGGCGGGGGGTGGTCAGAGAGAGAGAGAGAGACGCGGGGGGTGGTCAGAGAGAGAGAGAGAGACGCGGGGGGTGGTCAGAGAGAGAGAGAGAGACGCGGGGGGTGGTCAGAGAGAGAGAGAGAGACGCGGGGGGTGGTCAGAGAGAGAGAGAGAGAGACGCGGGGGGTGGTCAGAGAGAGAGAGAGACGCGGGGGGTGGTCAGAGAGAGAGAGAGAGACGCGGGGGGTGGTCAGAGAGAGAGAGAGAGACGCGGGGGGTGGTCAGAGAGAGAGAGAGAGACGCGGGGGGTGGTCAGAGAGAGAGAGAGAGACGCGGGGGGTGGTCAGAGAGAGAGAGAGAGACGCGGGGGGTGGTCAGAGAGAGAGAGACGCGGGGGGTGGTCAGAGAGAGAGAGAGAGACGCGGGGGGTGGTCAGAGAGAGAGACGCGGGGGAGATGGTCAGAGAGAGAGCGAGAGAGACGCGGGGGGTGGTCAGAGAGAGAGAGAGAGACGCGGGGGTGGTCAGAGAGAGAGAGAGACGCGGGGGGTGGTCAGAGAGAGAGAGAGAGACGCGGGGGGTGGTCAGAGAGAGAGAGAGAGACGCGGGGGGTGGTCAGAGAGAGAGAGAGAGACGCGGGGGGTGGTCAGAGAGAGAGAGAGAGACGCGGGGGGTGGTCAGAGAGAGAGAGAGAGATGCGGTGGGTGGTCAGAGAGAGAGAGAGAGACGCGGGGGGTGGTCAGAGAGAGAGAGAGACGCGGGGGTGGTCAGAGAGATAGAGAGAGACGCGGGGGGTGGTCAGAGAGAGAGAGAGAGCGCGGGGGGGTGGTCAGAGAGAGAGAGAGACGCGGGGGGTGGTCAGAGAGAGAGAGAGAGACGCGGGGGTGGTCAGAGAGAGAGAGAGAGAGACGCGGGGGGTGGTCAGAGAGAGAGAGAGAGACGCGGGGGTTGTCAGAGAGAGAGAGAGAGACGCGGGGGGTGGTCAGAGAGAGAGAGAGAGACGCGGGGGGGTGGTCAGAGAGAGAGAGAGAGACGTGGGGGGTGGTCAGAGAGAGAGAGAGAGACAGGGGGGTGGTCAGAGAGAGAGAGAGACGCGGGGGGTGGTCAGAGAGAGAGACAGAGACGCGGGAGGTGGTCAGAGAGAGAGAGAGAGACGCGGGGGGTGGTCAGAGAGAGAGAGAGAGACGCGGGGGGTGGTCAGAGAGAGAGAGAGAGACGCGGGGGGTGGTCAGAGAGAGAGAGAGAGACGCGGGGGTGGTCAGAGAGAGAGAGAGAGACGCGGGGGGTGGTCAGAGAGAGAGAGAGACGCGGGGGGTGGTCAGAGAGAGAGAGAGAGACGCGGGGGTGGTCAGAGAGAGAGAGAGAGACGCGGGGGGTGGTCAGAGAGAGAGAGAGAGACGCGGGGGGTGGTCAGAGAGAGAGAGAGAGACGCGGGGGGTGGTCAGAGAGAGAGAGACGCGGGGTTGGTCAGAGAGAGAGAGAGAGAGACGCGGGGGGTGGTCAGAGAGAGAGAGAGAGACGCGGGGGGTGGTCAGAGAGAGAGAGAGCGCGGGGGGTGGTCAGAGAGAGAGAGAGAGAGACGCGGGGGGTGGTCAGAGAGAGAGAGAGAGACGCGGGGGGTGGTCAGAGAGAGAGAGAGAGACGCGGGGGGTGGTCAGAGAGAGAGAGAGAGACGCGGGGGGTGGTCAGAGAGAGAGAGAGAGACGCGGGGGTGGTCAGAGAGAGAGAGAGAGACGCGGGGGGTGGTCAGAGAGAGAGAGAGAGACGCGGGGAGTGGTCAGAGAGAGAGAGAGAGACGCGGGGGGTGGTCAGAGAGAGAGAGAGAGACGCGGGGTGGTGGTCAGAGAGAGAGAGCGCGGGGGGTGGTCAGAGAGAGAGAGAGACGCGGGGGGTGGTCAGAGAGAGAGAGAGACGCGGGGGGTGGTCAGAGAGAGAGAGAGAGACGCGGGGGGTGGTCAGAGAGAGAGAGAGAGAGACGCGGGGGGTGGTCAGAGAGAGAGAGAGACGCGGGGGGTGGTCAGAGAGAGAGAGAGAGACGCGGGGGGTGGTCAGAGAGAGAGAGAGAGACGCGGGGGGTGGTCAGAGAGAGAGAGAGAGACGCGGGGGGTGGTCAGAGAGAGAGAGAGAGACGCGGGGGGTGGTCAGAGAGAGAGAGAGAGACGCGGGGGGTGGTCAGAGAGAGAGAGAGAGAGACGCGGGGGGTGGTCAGAGAGAGACAGAGACGCGGGGGGTGGTCAGAGATAGAGAGAGAGACGCGGGGGGTAGTCAGAGAGAGAGAGAGAGACGCGGGGGTGGTCAGAGGGAGAGAGAGAGACGCGGGGGTGGTCAGAGAGAGAGAGAGACGCGGGGGGTGGTCAGAGAGAGAGAGAGACGCGGGGGGTGGTCAGAGAGAGAGAGAGAGAGACGCGGGGGGTGGTCAGAGAGAGAGAGAGAGACGCGGGGGGTGGTCAGAGAGAGAGAGAGACGCGGGGGGTGGTCAGAGAGAGAGAGAGACGCGGGGGGTGGTCAGAGAGAGAGAGAGACGCGGGGGGTGGTCAGAGAGAGAGAGAGAGACGCGGGGGGTGGTCAGAGAGAGAGAGAGAGACGCGGGGGGTGGTCAGAGAGAGAGAGAGACGCGGGGGGTGGTCAGAGAGAGAGAGAGAGACGCGGGGGGTGGTCAGAGAGAGAGAGAGAGACGCGGGGGGTGGTCAGAGAGAGAGAGAGACGCGGGGGGTGGTCAGAGAGAGAGAGAGAGACGCGGGGGTGGTCAGAGAGAGAGAGAGAGAGACGCGGGGGGTGGTCAGAGAGAGAGAGAGAGACGGGGGGGGTGGTCAGAGAGAGAGAGAGTGACGCGGGGGGTGGTCAGAGAGAGAGAGAGAGACGCGGGGGGTGGTCAGAGAGAGAGAGAGAGACGCGGGGGGTGGTCAGAGAGAGAGAGAGAGACGCGGGGGGTGGTCAGAGAGAGAGAGAGAGACGCGGGGGGTGGTCAGAGAGAGAGAGAGAGACGCGGGGGGGTGGTCAGAGAGAGAGAGAGAGACGCGGGGGGTGGTCAGAGAGAGAGAGAGAGACGCGGGGGGTGGTCAGAGAGAGAGAGAGAGACGCGGGGGGTGGTCAGAGAGAGAGAGAGAGAGCGGGGGGTGGTCAGAGAGAGAGAGAGAGACGCGGGGGGTGGTCAGAGAGAGAGAGAGAGACGCGGGGGGTGGTCAGAGAGAGAGAGAGAGACGCGGGGGGTGGTCAGAGAGAGAGAGAGAGAGCGCGGGGGGTGGTCAGAGAGAGAGAGAGAGACGCGGGGGGTGGTCAGAGAGAGAGAGAGAGAGACGCGGGGGGTGGTCAGAGAGAGAGAGAGAGACGCGGGGGGTGGTCAGAGAGAGAGAGAGAGACGCGGGGGGTGGTCAGAGAGAGAGAGAGAGACGCGGGGGGTGGTCAGAGAGAGAGAGAGAGACGCGGGGGGTGGTCAGAGAGAGAGAGAGAGACGCGGGGGGTGGTCAGAGAGAGAGAGAGAGACGCGGGGGGTGGTCAGAGAGAGAGAGAGACGCGGGGGGTGGTCAGAGAGAGAGAGAGAGACGCGGGGGGTGGTCAGAGAGAGAGAGAGAGACGCTGGGGGTGGTCAGAGAGAGAGAGAGAGAGACGCGGGGGGTGGTCAGAGAGAGAGAGACGCGGGGGGTGGTCAGAGAGAGAGAGAGCGCGGGGGTGGTCAGAGAGAGAGAGAGAGACGCGGGGGGTGGTCAGAGAGAGAGAGAGAGACGCGGGGGGTGGTCAGAGAGAGAGAGGCGCGGGGGGTAGTCAGAGAGAGAGAGAGACGCGGTGGGTGGTCAGAGAGAGAGAGAGAGAGAAGCGGGGGGTGGTCAGAGAGAGAGAGAGACGCGGGGGGTGGTCAGAGAGAGAGAGAGAGACGCGGGGGTGGTCAGAGAGAGAGAGAGAGACGCGGGGGGTGGTCAGAGAGAGAGAGAGAGACGCGGGGTGTGGTCAGAGAGAGAGAGAGAGACGCGGGGGGTGGTCAGAGAGAGACAGAGACGCGGGGGGTGGTCAGAGAGAGAGAGAGAGACGCGGGGGGTGGTCAGAGAGAGAGAGACGCGGGGGGTGGTCAGAGAGAGAGAGAGAGACGCGGGGGGTGGTCAGAGAGAGAGAGAGACGCGGGGGGTGGTCAGAGAGAGAGAGAGAGACGCGGGGGGTGGTCAGAGAGAGAGAGAGAGAGACGCGGGGGTGGTCAGAGAGAGAGAGAGAGACGCGGGGGGTGGTCAGAGAGAGAGAGAGAGACGCGGGGGGTGGTCAGAGAGAGAGAGAGAGAGACGCGGGGGGTGGTCAGAGAGAGAGAGAGAGACGCGGGGGGTGGTCAGAGAGAGAGAGAGACGCGGGGGGTGGTCAGAGAGAGAGACAGAGACGCGGGGGGTGGTCAGAGAGAGAGAGAGAGACGCGGGGGGGGGTCAGAGAGAGAGAGAGAGACGCGGGGGGTGGTCAGAGAGAGAGAGAGAGACGCGGGGGTGGTCAGAGAGAGAGAGAGAGACGCGGGGGGTGGTCAGAGAGAGAGAGAGAGACGCGGGGGGTGGTCAGAGAGAGAGAGAGAGACGCGGGGGGTGGTCAGAGAGAGAGAGAGAGACGCGGGGGGTGGTCAGAGAGAGAGAGAGAGACGCGGGGGGTGGTCAGAGAGAGAGAGAGAGAGAGACGCGGGGGGTGGTCAGAGAGAGAGAGAGACGCGGGGGGTGGTCAGAGAGAGAGAGAGAGAGACGTGGGGGGTGGTCAGAGAGAGAGAGAGCGAGACGCGGGGGGTGGTCAGAGAGAGAGAGAGACGCGGGGGGTGGTCAGAGAGAGAGAGAGAGACGCGGGGGGTGGTCAGAGAGAGAGAGAGAGACGCGGGGGGTGGTCAGAGAGAGAGAGAGACGCGGGGGGTGGTCAGAGAGAGAGAGAGAGACGCGGGGGGTGGTCAGAGAGAGGAGAGAGACGCGGGGGGTGGTCAGAGAGAGAGAGAGACGCGGGGGGTGGTCAGAGAGAGAGAGAGACGCGGGGGGTGGTCAGAGAGAGAGAGACGCGGGGGGTGGTCAGAGAGAGAGAGAGACGGCGGGGGTGGTCAGAGAGAGAGAGAGAGACGCGGGGGTGGTCAGAGAGAGAGAGAGAGACGCGGGGGGTGGTCAGAGAGAGAGAGACGCGGGGGGTGGTCAGAGAGAGAGAGAGCGGGGGGGTTGTCAGAGAGAGAGAAGAGACGCGGGGGGTGGTCAGAGAGAGAGAGAGAGAGACGCGGGGGGTGGTCAGAGAGAGAGAGAGAGAGACGCGGGGGTGGTCAGAGAGAGAGAGAGACGCGGGGGGTGGTCAGAGAGGAGAGAGAGACGCGGGGGGTGGTCAGAGAGAGAGAGAGAGACGCGGGGGGTGGTCAGAGAGAGAGAGACGACGGGGGGTGGTCAGAGAGAGAGAGAGACGCGGGGGGTGGTCAGAGAGAGAGAGAGACGCGGGGGGTGGTCAGAGAGAGAGAGAGAGACGCAGGTGGGTGGTCAGAGAGAGAGAGAGAGCGCGGGGGTGGTCAGAGAGAGAGAGAGAGACGCGGGGGGTGGTCAGAGAGAGAGAGAGAGACGCGGGGGGTGGTCAGAGAGAGAGAGAGAGACGCGGGGGGTGGTCAGAGAGAGAGAGAGACGCGGGGGGTGGTCAGAGAGAGAGAGAGAGACGCGGGGGGTGGTCAGAGAGAGAGAGAGAGACGCGGGGGGTGGTCAGAGAGAGAGAGAGAGACGCGGGGGGTGGTCAGAGAGAGAGAGAGAGACGCGGGGGGTGGTCAGAGAGAGAGAGAGAGACGCGGGGGGTGGTCAGAGAGAGAGAGAGAGACGCGGGGGGTGGTCAGAGAGAGAGAGAGAGCGCGGGGGGTGGTCAGAGAGAGAGAGAGACGCGGGGGGTGGTCAGAGAGAGAGAGAGAGACGCGGGGGGTGGTCAGAGAGAGAGAGAGAGACGCGGGGGGTGGTCAGAGAGAGAGAGACGCGGGGGGTGGTCAGAGAGAGAGAGAGAGACGCGGGGGGTGGTCAGAGAGAGAGAGAGAGACGCGGGGGGTGGTCAGAGAGAGAGACAGAGACGCGGGGGGTGGTCAGAGAGAGAGAGAGAGACGCAGGGGTGGTCAGAGAGAGAGAGAGAGAGACGCGGGGGGTGGTCAGAGAGAGAGAGAGAGACGCGGGGTGTGGTCAGAGAGAGAGAGAGAGACGCGGGGGGTGGTCAGAGAGAGAGAGAGACGCGGGGGGTGGTCAGAGAGAGAGAGACGCGGGGGGTGGTCAGAGAGAGAGAGAGAGACGCGGGGGTGGTCAGAGAGAGACGAGAGACGCGGGAGGGTGGTCAGAGAGACAGAGACGCGGAGGGTGGTCAGTGAGACAGAGAGAGACGCGGGGGGTGGTCAGAGAGAGAGAGAGAGAGACGCGGGGTGGTGGTCAGAGAGAGAGAGAGAGACGCGGGGGGGTGGTCAGAGAGAGAGAGAGACGCGGGGGGTGGTCAGAGAGAGAGAGAGAGACGCGGGGGTGGTCAGAGAGAGAGAGAGAGAGACGCGGGGGGTGGTCAGAGAGAGAGAGAGAGACGCGGGGGGTGGTCAGAGAGGGAGACAGAGACGCGGGAGGTGGTCAGAGAGAGAGAGAGAGAGACGCGGGGGTGGTCAGAGAGAGAGAGGCGCGGGGGGTGGTCAGAGAGAGAGAGACGCGGGGGGTGGTCAGAGAGAGAGAGAGACGCGGGGGGTGGTCAGAGAGAGAGAGAGAGACGCGGGGGGTGGTCAGAGAGAGAGAGAGAGACGCGGGGGGTGGTCAGAGAGAGAGAGAGAGACGCGGGGGGGTGGTCAGAGAGAGAGAGAGACGCGGGGGGTGGTCAGAGAGAGAGAGAGAGACGCGGGGGTTGGTCAGAGAGAGAGAGAGACGCGGGGGGTGGTCAGAGAGAGAGAGAGACGCGGGGGGTGGTCAGAGAGAGAGAGAGAGACGCGGGGGGTGGTCAGAGAGAGAGAGAGAGACGCGGGGGGTGGTCAGAGAGAGAGAGAGAGACGCGGGGGGTGGTCAGAGAGAGAGAGAGAGACGCGGGGGGTGGTCAGAGAGAGAGAGAGACGCGGGGGGTGGTCAGAGAGAGAGAGAGAGACGCGGGGGGTGGTCAGAGAGAGAGAGAGAGACGCGGGGGGTGGTCAGAGAGAGAGAGAGACGCGGGGGGTGGTCAGAGAGAGAGAGAGAGACGCGGGGGGTGGTCAGAGAGAGAGAGAGAGACGCGGGGGGTGGTCAGAGAGAGAGAGAGAGACGCGGGGGGTGGTCAGAGAGAGAGAGAGAGCGCGGGGGGTGGTCAGAGAGAGAGAGAGACGCGGGGGGTGGTCAGAGAGAGAGAGAGAGACGCGGGGGGTGGTCAGAGAGAGAGAGAGAGAGACGCGGGGGGTGGTCAGAGAGAGAGAGAGAGACGCGGGGGGTGGTCAGAGAGAGAGAGAGAGACGCGGGGGGTGGTCAGAGAGAGAGAGAGAGACGCGGGGGGTGGTCAGAGAGAGAGAGAGAGACGCGGGGGGTGGTCAGAGAGAGAGAGAGACGCGGGGGTGGTCAGAGAGAGAGAGAGCGCGCGGGGGGTGGTCAGAGAGAGAGAGAGAGACGCGGGGGGTGGTAGAGAGGAGAGAGAGAGCGCGGGGGGTGGTCAGAGAGAGAGAGAGAGACGCGGGGGTGATGGTCAGAGAGAGAGAGAGAGACGCGGGGGTGGTCAGAAGAGAGAGAGAGAGACCGGGGGGTGTGGTCAGAGAGAGAGAAGGACGCGGGGGTGGTCAGAGAGAGAGAGAGAGCGCGGGGTGGTCATAGAGAGAGAGAGAGACGCGGGGGGTGGTCAGAGAGAGAGAGAGAGAGACGCGGGGGTGGTCAGAGAGAGAGAGAGGGACGGGGGGTGGTCAGAGAGAGAGAGAGAAGAGACGCGGGGGTGGTCAGGAGAGAGAGAGAGACGCGGTGGGGTGGTCAGAGAGAGAGAGAGAGAGACGCGGGGGTGGTCAGGAGAGAGAGAGAGAGACGCGGGGGGTGGTCAGAGAGAGAGAGAGACGCGGGGGGTGGTCAGAGAGAGAGAGAGACGCGGGGGGTGGTCAGAGAGAGAGAGAGAGACGCGGGGGGTGGTCAGAGAGAGAGAGAGAGACGCGGGGGGTGGTCAGAGAGAGAGAGAGAGAGACGCGGGGGGTGGTCAGAGAGAGAGAGAGAGACGCGGGGGTGGTCAGAGAGAGAGAGAGAGACGCGGGGGGTGGTCAGAGAGAGAGAGAGAGACGCGGGGGTGGTCAGAGAGAGAGAGAGAGACGCGGGGAGTGGTCAGAGAGAGAGAGAGACGCGGGTGTGGTCAGAGAGAGAGAGAGACGCAGGGGGGTGGTCAGGAGAGAGAGAGACGCGGGGGGTGGTCAGAGAGAGAGAGAGACGCGGGGGTGGTCAGAGAGAGAGAGAGGACGCGGGGGTGGTCAGAGAGAGAGAGAGACGCGGGGGGTGGTCAGAGAGAGGAGAGAGAGACGCGGGGGGTGTCAGAGAGAGAGAGAGAGACGCGGGGGGTGGTCAGAGAGAGAGAGAGAGACGCGGGGGGGATGGTCAGAGAGAGAGAGAGACGCGGGGGGTGGTCAGAGAGAGAGAGAGAGACGCGGGGGGTGGTCAGAGAGAGAGAGGACGCGGGGGCGTGGTCAGAGAGAGAGAGAGACGCGAGGGGGTGGTCAGAGAGAGAGGAGAGACGCGGGGGGTGGTCAGAGAGAGACAGAGACGCGGCGGGGTGTGGTCAGAGAGAGAGAGAGAGAGGACGCGGGGGTGTGGTCAGAGAGAGAGAGAAGACGCGCGGGGGTGGTCAGAGAGAGAGAGAGACGCGGGGGGTGGTCAGAGAGAGAGAGAGAGACGTGGAGGGTGGTCAGAGAGACAGAGACGCGGGGGGTGGTCAGAGAGAGAGAGGCGCGGGGGGTAGTCAGAGAGAGAGAGAGAGACGCGGGGGGTGGTCAGAGAGAGAGAGAGAGACGCGGGGGTGGTCAGAGAGAGAGAGAGAGACGCGGGGGGTGGTCAGAGAGAGAGAGAGACGCGGGGGGTGGTCAGAGAGAGAGAGAGAGACGCGGGGGGTGGTCAGAGAGAGAGAGAGAGCGCGGGGGGTGGTCAGAGAGAGAGAGAGAGAGACGCGGGGGGTGGTCAGAGAGAGAGAGACGAGGGGGTGGTCAGAGAGAGAGAGAGAGACGCGGGGGGTGGTCAGAGAGAGAGAGAGAGACGCGGGGGGTGGTCAGAGAGAGAGAGAGAGAGCGGGGGGTGGTCAGAGAGAGAGAGAGACGCGGGGGGTGGTCAGAGAGAGAGAGAGAGACGCGGGGGGTGGTCAGAGAGAGAGAGAGAGACGCGGGGGGTGGTCAGAGAGAGAGAGAGAGACGCGGGGGGTGGTAGAGAGAGAGAGAGAGCGGGGGGTGGTCAGAGAGAGAGAGAGACGCGGGGGGTGGTCAGAGAGAGAGAGAGAGACGCGGGGGGTGGTCAGAGAGGGAGAGAGAGACGCGGGGGGTGGTCAGAGAGAGAGAGAGACGCGGGGGGTGGTCAGAGATAGAGAGAGAGCGAGGGGGTGGTCAGAGAGAGAGAGACGCGGGGGGTGGTCAGAGAGAGTGAGAGAGACGCGGGGGGGGGTCAGAGAGAGAGAGAGAGACGCGGGGGGGTGGTCAGAGAGAGAGAGAGAGACGCGGGGGGTGGTCAGAGAGAGAGAGAGACGCGGGGGGTGTCAGAGAGAGAGAGAGAGACGCGGGGGGTGGTCAGAGAGAGAGAGAGAGACGCTGGGGGGCTGGTCAGAGAGGAGAGAGAGACGCGGGGGGTGGTCAGAGAGAGAGAGCGAGACGCGGGGGGTGGTCAGAGAGAGAGAGAGACGCGGGGGTGGTCAGAGAGAGAGAGAGACGCGGGCGGGTGGTCAGAGAGAGAGAGAGAGACGCGGGGGGTGGTCAGAGAGAGAGAGAGAGACGCGGGGGGTGGTCAGAGAGAAGAGAGAGAGACGCGGGGGTGGTCAGAGAGAGAGAGCCGCGGGGGTGGTCAGAGAGAGAGAGAGACGCGGGGGGTGGTCAGAGAGAGACAGAGACGCGGGGGGTGGTCAGAGAGAGAGAGACGCGGGGGGTGGTCAGAGAGAGTGAGAGAGACGCGGGGGGTGGTCAGAGAGCGAGAGAGAGAGACGCGGGGGGTGGTCAGAGAGAGAGACAGAGACGGAGGGGTGGTCCAGAGAGAGAGAGAGAGACGCGGGGGGTGGTCAGAGAGAGAGAGAGACGCGGGGGGTGGTCCGAGAGAGAGAGGCGCGGGGGTGGTCAGAGAGAGAGAGAGACGCGGGGGGTGGTCATAGAGAGAGAGAGAGAGACGCGGGGGGTGGTCAGAGAGAGAGAGAGAGACGCGGGTGGTGGTCAGAGAGAGAGAGAGAGAGCGGGGGGTGGTCAGAGAGAGAGAGAGCGGGGGGGTGGTCAGAGAGAGAGAGAGAGACGCGGGGGGTGGTCAGAGAGAGAGAGAGAGAGACGCGGGGGGTGGTCAGAGAGAGAGAGAGAGACGCTGGGGGTGGTCAGAGAGAGAGAGAGATGCGCGGGGGGTGGTCAGAGAGAGAGAGAGAGACGCGGGCAGTGGTCAGAGAGAGAGAGAGAGACGCGGGGGGTGGTCAGAGAGAGAGAGAGACGCGGGGGGTGGTCAGAGAGAGAGAGAGCGACGCGGGGGGGTGGTCAGAGAGAGAGAGAGAGAGCCGCGGGGGGTGGTCAGACGAGAGAGAGAGCGTGGGGGGTCAGAAGAGAGAGAGAGCGCGTGGGGGGTGGTCAGAGAAGAGAGAGACGAGTGGGGGGTGGTCAGAGAGAGAGAGAGAGACGCGGGGGGTGGTCAGACGAGAGAGAGACGCGGGGGGTGGTCCGAGAGAGAGAGACGCGGGGGGGTGGTCAGCGAGAGAGAGAGACGCGGGGGGTGGTCAGAGAGAGAGAGAGACGCGGGGGTGGTCAGAGAGAGAGAGAGAGACGCGGGGGGTGGTCAGAGAGAGAGAGAGAGACGCGGGGGGTGGTCAGAGAGAGAGAGAGAGACGGGGGGGTGGTCAGAGAGAGAGAGAGAGACGTGGGGGGTGGTCAGAGAGAGAGAGAGAGACAGGGGGGTGGTCAGAGAGAGAGAGAGACGCGGGGGGTGGTCAGAGAGGGAGACAGAGACGCGGGAGGTGGTCAGAGAGAGAGAGAGAGAGACGCGGGGGTGGTCAGAGAGAGAGAGAGAGACGCGGGGGGTGGTCAGAGAGAGAGAGAGAGACGCGGGGGGTGGTCAGAGAGAGAGAGAGAGACGCGGGGGGTGGTCAGAGAGAGAGAGAGAGACGCGGGGGGTGGTCAGAGAGAGAGAGAGACGCGGGGGGTGGTCAGAGAGAGAGAGAGAGACGCGGGGGCGTGGTCAGAGAGAGAGAGAGAGACGCGGGGGGGTGGTCAGAGAGAGAGAGAGAGAGACGCGGGGGTGGTCAGAGAGAGAGAGCGAGAGACGCGGGGGTGGTCAGAGAGAGAGAGAGACGCGGGGGGTGGTCAGAGAGAGAGAGAGAGCGGGGGGTGGTCAGAGAGAGAGAGAGACGCGGGGGGTGGTCAGAGAGAGAGAGAGAGACGCGGGGGGTGGTCAGAGAGAGAGAGAGAGACGCGGGGGGTGGTCAGAGAGAGAGAGAGAGAGACGCGGGGGGTGGTTCAGAGAGAGAGAGAGAGACGCGGGGTGGTGGTCAGAGAGAGAGAGAGAGACGCGGGGGGTGGTCAGAAGAGAGAGAGAGAGACGCGGGGGGGTGGTCAGAGAGAGAGAGAGAGAGACGCGGGGGGTGGTCAGAGAGAGAGAGAGAGACGCGGGGGGTGGTCAGAGAGAGAGAGAGAGACGCGGGGGGTGGTCAGAGAGAGAGAGTGAGACGCGGGGGGTGGTCAGAGAGAGAGAGAGAGACCCGGGGGTGTGGTCAGAGAGAGAGAGAGAGGACGGGGGGTGGTCAGAGAGAGAGAGAGAGAGCGGGGGGGTGGTCAGAGGAGAGAAGAGAGACGGGGGGTGGTCAGAGAGAGAGAGAGAGAGCAGCGGGGGTGGTCAGAGAGAGAGAGAGAGACGCGGGGGTGGTCAGAGAGAGAGAGAGAGGACGCGGGGGGTGGTCAGACGAGAGAGAGGAGAACTGGGGGTGGTCAGAGAGAGAGAGAGAGAGACGCGGGGGGTGGTCAGAGAGAGAGACAGAGACGCGGGGGGTGGTCAGAGAGAGAGAGAGAGACGCGGGGGATGGTCAGAGAGAGAGAGAGACGCGGGGGGTGGTCAGAGAGAGAGAGAGAGACGCGGGGGGTGGTCAGAGAGAGAGAGAGCGCCGCGGGGCGGTGGTCAGAGAGAGAGAGAGAGACGTCGGGGGGTGGTCAGAGAGAGAGAGAGAGACGCGGGGGGTGGTCAGAGAAGAGAGAGACGCGGGGGGTGGTCAGAGAGAGAGAAGAGAGACGCGGGGGGTGGTCAGAGAGAGAGAGAGAGACGCGGGGGGTGGTCAGAGAGAGAGAGAGAGACGCGGGGGGTGGTCAGAGAGAGAGAGAGACGCGGGGGGTGGTCAGAGAGAGAGAGAGACGCGGGGGGTGGTCAGAGAGAGAGAGAGAGACGCGGGGGGTGGTCAGAGAGAGAGAGAGAGACGCGGGGGGTGGTCAGAGAGAGAGAGAGAGACGCGGGGGGTGGTCAGAGAGAGAGAGAGAGACGCGGGGGGTGGTCAGAGAGAGAGAGAGACGCGGGGGGTGGTCAGAGAGAGAGAGAGAGACGCGGGGGGTGGTCAGAGAGAGAGAGAGACGCGGGGGGTGGTCAGAGAGAGAGAGAGAGACGCGGGGGGTGGTCAGAGAGAGAGAGAGAGACGCGGGGGGTGGTCAGAGAGAGAGAGAGACGCGGGGGGTGGTCAGAGAGAGAGAGAGACGCGGGGGGTGGTCAGAGCGAGGAGAGAGAGAGACGCGGGGGGTAGTCAGAGAAGAGAGAGAGAGACGCGGGGGGTGGTCAGAGAGAGGAGAGAGAGACGGGGGGGTGGTCAGAGAGAGAGAGAGAGGACGCGGGGGGTGGTCAGAGAGAGAGAGAGAGACTCGGGGGGTGGTCAGAGAGAGAGAGAGAGACGCGGGGGGGGTGGTCAGAGAGAGAGAGAGACGCGGGGGGTGGGTCAGAGAGAGAGAGAGAGACGCGGGGGAGTGGTCAGAGAGAGAGAGAGACGCGGGGGGTGGTCAGAGAGAGAGAGAGACGCGGGGGGTGGTCAGAGAGAGAGAGGAGACGCGGGGGGTGGTCAGAGAGACGAGAGAGAGACGCGGGGGGGTGGTCAGAGAGAGAGAGAGAGACGCGGGGGGTGGTCAGAGAGAGAGAGAGAGACGCGGGGGGTGGTCAGAGAGAGAGAGAGACGCGGGGGGGTGGTCAGAGAGAGAGAAGACGCGGGGGGTGGTCAGAGAGAGAGAGAGAGACGCGGGGGGTGGTCAGAGAGAGAGAGACGCGGGGGGTGGTCAGAGAGAGAGAGAGAGACGCGGGGGGTGGTCAGAGAGAGAGAGAGAGAGACGCGGGGGGTGGTCAGAGAGAAGAGAGACGCGGGGGGGTGGTCAGAGAGAGAGAGAGAGACAGGGGGGTGGTCAGAGAGAGAGAGAGACGCGGGGGGTGGTCAGAGAGAGAGAGAGAGACGCGGGGGGTGGTCAGAGAGAGAGAGAGAGAGACGCGGGGGGTGGTCAGAGAGAGAGAGAGAGACGCGGGGGGTGGTCAGAGAGAGAGAGAGACGCGGGGGGTGGTCAGAGAGAGAGAGAGAGACGCGGGGGGGTGGTCAGAGAGAGAGAGAGAGACGCGGGGGGTGGTCAGAGAGAGAGAGAGAGACGCGGGGGGTGGTCAGAGAGAGAGAGAGAGACGCGGGGGGTGGTCAGAGAGAGAGAGAGACGCGGGGGGTGGTCAGAGAGAGAGAGAGACGCGGGGGGGGGTCAGAGAGAGAGACAGAGACGCGGGGGGTGGTCAGAGAGAGAGAGAGAGACGCGGGGGTGGTCAGAGAGAGAGAGACGCGGGGGGTGGTCAGAGAGAGAGAAAGAGACGCGGGGGGGTGGTCAGAGAGAGAGAGAGAGACGCGGGGGTGGTCAGAGAGAGAGAGAGACGCGGGGGGTGGTCAGAGAGAGAGAGAGAGACGCGGGGGGTGGTCAGAGAGGAGAGAGAGAGACGCGGGGGGTGGTCAGAGAGAGAGAGAGAGACGCGGGGGGTGGTCAGAGAGAGAGAGAGACGCGGGGGGTGGTCAGAGAGAGAGAGAGAGACGCGGGGGGTGGTCAGAGAGAGAGAGAGACGCGGGGGGTGGTCAGAGAGAGAGAGAGAGACGCGGGGGGTGGTCAGAGAGAGAGAGAGAGACGCGGGGGGTGGTCAGAGAGAGAGGAGACGCGGGGGGTGGTCAGAGAGAGAGAGAGAGACGCGGGGGGTGGTCAGAGAGAGAGAGAGAGACGCGGGGGGATTGTCAGAGAGAGAGAGAGAGACGCGGGGGTGGTCAGAGAGAGAGAGAGAGACGCGGGGGTGGGTCAGAGAGAGAGAGAGACCGCGGGGGGTGGTCAGAGAGAGAGAGAGAGACGCGGGGAGTGGTCAGAGAGAGAGAGGAACGCGGGGGGTGGTCAGAGAGAGAGAGAGAGACGCGGGGGAGTGTCAGAGAGAGAGAGGAGAGAGACGCGGGGGGTGGTCAGAGAGAGAGAGAGAGAGACGCGGGGGGTGGTCGAGAGAGAGAGAACGCGGGAGGGTGGTCAGAGAGAGAGGACGCGGGGGGTGGTCAGAGAGAGAGAGAGAGACGCGGGGGGTGGTCAGAGAGAGAGAGAAGACGCGGGGGGTGGTCAGAGAGAGAGAGAGAGACGCGGGGGGAGTGGTCAGAGAGAGAGAGAGAGACGCGGGGGTGGTCAAGAGAGAGACAGAGACGCGGGGGGTGGTCAGAGAGAGAGAGAGAGACGCGGGGGGTGGTCAGAGAGAGAGAGAGAGACGCGGGGGGTGGTCAGAGAGAGAGAGAGACGCGGGGGGTGGTCAGAGAGAGAGAGAGAGACGCGGGGGGTGGTCAGAGAGAGAGAGAGAGACGCGGGGGGTGGTCAGAGAGAGAGAGAGAGACGCGGGGGGTGGTCAGAGAGAGAGAGAGACGCGGGGGGTGGTCAGAGAGAGAGAGAGAGACGCGGGGGGTGGTCAGAGAGAGAGAGAGACGCGGGGGGTGGTCAGAGAGAGAGAGAGAGACGCGGGGGGTGGTCAGAGAGAGAGAGAGACGCGGGGGGTGGTCAGAGAGAGAGAGAGAGAGACGCGGGGTTGGTCAGAGAGAGAGAGAGAGACGCGGGGGGGGGGTCAGAGAGAGAGAGAGACGCGGGGGGTGGTCAGAGAGAGAGAGAGACGCGGGGGGTGGTCAGAGAGAGAGAGAGAGACGCGGGGGGTGGTCAGAGAGAGAGAGAGAGACGCGGGGGGGTGGTCAGAGAGAGAGAGAGACGCGGGGGGTGGTCAGAGAGAGAGAGAGAGACGCGGGGGGTGGTCAGAGAGAGAGAGAGAGACGCGGGGGGTGGTCAGAGAGAGAGAGAGAGACGCGGGGGGTGGTCAGAGAGAGGAGAGAGACGGGGGGGTGGTCAGAGAGAGAGAGACGCGGGGGGTGGTCAGAGAGAGAGAGAGAGACGCGGGGGTGGTCAGAGAGAGAGAGAGAGACGCGTGGGGATGGTCAGAGAGAGAGAGACAGAGACGCGGGGGGTGGTCAGAGAGAGAGAGAGAGACGAGGGGAGGTGGTCAGAGAGAGAGAGACGCGGGGGGTGGTCAGAGAGAGAGAGAGACGCGGGGGGTGGTCAGAGAGAGAGACAGAGACGCGGGGGGTGGTCAGAGAGAGAGAGAGACGCGGGGGGTGGTCAGAGAGAGAGAGAGAGAGACGCGGGGGGTGGTCAGAGAGAGAGAGAGAGACGCGGGGGGGGGTCAGAGAGAGAGAGAGAGACGCGGGGGGTGGTCAGAGAGAGAGAGAGAGACGCGGGGGGTGGTCAGAGAGAGAGAGAGAGACGCGGGGGGTGGTCAGAGAGAGAGAGACGCGGGGGGTGGTCAGAGAGAGAGAGACGCGGGGGGTGGTCAGAGAGAGATAGAGAGAGACGCGGGGGGTGGTCAGAGAGATGGAGACGCGGGGGGTGGTCAGAGAGAGAGAGACGCGGGGGGTGGTCAGAGAGAGAGAGAGACGCGGGGGGTGGTCAGAGAGAGAGAGAGAGACGCGGGGGGTGGACAGAGAGAGAGAGAGAGACGCGGGGGGTGGTCAGAGAGAGAGAGAGACGCGGGGGGTGGTCAGAGAGAGAGAGAGACGCGGGGGGTGGTCAGAGAGAGAGAGAGACGCGGGGGGTGGTCAGAGAGAGAGAGAGAGACGCGGGGGGTGGTCAGAGAGAGAAGAGACGCGGGGGTGGTCAGAGAGAGAGAGAGAGACGCGGGGGTGGTCAGAGAGAGAGAGAGAGACGCGGGGGGTGGTCAGAGAGAGAGAGAGAGACGCGGGGGGTGGTCAGAGAGAGAGAGACGCGGGGGTGGTCAGAGAGAGAGAGAGAGACGCGGGGGGGTGGTCAGAGAGAGAGAGAGAGACGCGGGGGGGTGGTCAGAGAGAGAGAGAGAGACGCGGGGGGTGGTCAGAGAGAGAGAGAGACGCGGGGGGTGGTCAGAGAGAGAGAGAGAGACGCGGGGGGTGGTCAGAGAGAGAGAGAGAGACGCGGGGGGTGGTCAGAGAGAGAGAGAGAGACGCGGGGGGTGGTCAGAGAGAGAGAGAGAGACGCGGGGGGTGGTCAGAGAGAGAGAGAGAGACGCGGGGGGTGGTCAGAGAGAGAGAGAGGACGCGGGGGTGGTCAGAGAGAGAGAGAGAGACGCGGGGGGTGGTCAGAGAGAGAGAGAGAGAGACGCGGGGGGTGGTCAGAGAGAGAGAGACGCGGGGGGTGGTCAGAGAGAGAGAGAGAGACGCGGGGGGTGGTCAGAGAGAGAGAGAGAGACGCGGGGGGTGGTCAGAGAGAGAGAGAGAGACGCGGGGGGTGGTCAGAGAGAGAGAGAGAGACGCGGGGGTGGTCAGAGAGAGAGAGAGAGACGCGGGTGTGGTCAGAGGGAGAGAGAGAGACGCGGGGGTGGTCAGAGAGAGAGAGAGAGACGCGGGGGGTGGTCAGAGAGAGAGAGAGAGACGCGGGGGGTGGTCAGAGAGAGAGAGAGAGACGCGGGGGGTGGTCAGAGAGAGAGAGAGAGACGCGGGGGGTGGTCAGAGAGAGAGAGAGAGACGCGGGGGGTGGTCAGAGAGAGAGAGAGAGACGCGGGGGGTGGTCAGAGAGAGAGAGAGACGCGGGGGGTGGTCAGAGAGAGAGAGAGAGACGCGGGGGGTGGTCAGAGAGAGAGAGACGCGGGGGGTGGTCAGAGAGAGAGAGACGCGGGGGGCGTGGTCAGAGAGAGAGAGAGAGACGCGGGGGGTGGTCAGAGAGAGAGAAGAGACGCGGGGGTGGTCAGAGAGAGAGAGAGAGACGCGGGGGGTGGTCAGAGAGAGAGAGAGACGCGGGGGTGGTCAGAGAGAGAGAGAGAGACGCGGGGGGTGGTCAGAGAGAGAGAGAGAGACGCGGGGGTGGTTCAGAGAGAGAGAGACGCGGGGGGTGGTCAGAGAGAGGACAGAGACGCGGGGGGTGGTCAGAGAGAGAGAGAGAGACGCGGGGGGTGGTCAGAGAGAGAGAGAGAGACGCGGGGGGTGGTCAGAGAGAGAGAGAGACGCGGGGGTGGTCAGAGAGAGAGAGAAGAGACGCGGGGGGTGGTCAGAGAGAGAGAGACGCGGGGGTGGTCAGAGAGAGAGAGGCGCGGGGGGTGGTCAGAGAGAGAGAGAGACGCGGGGGGTGGTCAGAGAGAGAGAGAGAGAAGCGGGGGGTGGTCAGAGAGAGAGAGAGAGACGCGGGGGGTGGTCAGAGAGAGAGAGAGAGACGCGGGGGGTGGTCAGAGAGAGAGAGAGACGCGGGGGGTGGTCAGAGAGAGAGAGAGACGCGGGGGTGGTCAGAGAGAGAGAGAGACGCGGGGGGTGGTCAGAGAGAGAGAGAGAGACGCGGGGGGTGGTCAGAGAGAGAGAGAGAGACGCGGGGGTGGTCAGAGAGAGAGAGAGACGCGGGGGGTGGTCAGAGAGAGAGAGAGACGCGGGGGGTGGTCAGAGAGAGAGAGAGAGACGCGGGGGTGGTCAGAGAGAGAGAGAGAGACGCGGGGGGTGGTCAGAGAGAGAGAGAGAGACGCGGGGGGTGGTCAGAGAGAGAGAGAGACGCGGGGGGTGGTCAGAGAGAGAGAGAGAGACGCGGGGGGTGGTCAGAGAGAGAGAGAGAGACGGCGGGGGTGGTCAGAGAGAGAGAGAGACGCGGGGGGTGGTCAGAGAGAGAGAGACGAGCGGGGGTGGTCAGAGAGAGCAGAGACGCGGGGGGTGGTCAGAGAGAGAGCAGAGACGCGGGGGTGGTCAGAGAGAGAGACAGAGACGCGGGGGGGTGGTCAGAGAGAGAGAGAGAGACGCGGGGGGTGGTCAGAGAGAGAGAGAGAGACGCGGGTGGTGGTCAGAGAGAGAGAGACGCGGGGGGTGGTCAGAGAGAAAAGAGACGCGGGGGGTGGTCAGAGAGAGAGAAGGCGCGGGGGGTGGTCAGAGAGAGAGAGACGCGGGGGGTGGTCAGAGAGAGAGAGACCGACGGGGTGGTCAGAGAGAGAGAGAGACGCGGGGGTGGTCAGAGAGAGAGAGACGCGGGGGTGGTCAGAGAGAGAGAGGAGACGCGGGGGGTGGTCAGAGAGAGAGAGAGAGACGCGGGGGGTGGTCAGAGAGAGAGAGAAGAGCGAAGCGGGACGGGGGGTGGTCAGAGAGAGAGAGAGAGACGCGGGGGGTGGTCAGAGAGAGAGAGAGAGACGCGGGGGGTGTCAGAGAGAGAGAGAGAGACGCGGGGGGGTGGTCAGAGAGAGAGAGAGAGACGCGGGGGGGTGGTCAGAGAGCGAGCGAGAGAGACGCGGGGGGTGGTCAGAGAGAGAGAGAGCAGACCGGGGGGTGGTCAGAGAGAGAGAGAGAGCGGGGGGTGGTCAGAGAGAGAGAGAGAGACGGGGGGGGTGGTCAGAGAGAGAGAGAGAGACGCGGGGGGTGGTCAGAGAGAGAGAGAGAGACGCGGGGGGTGGTCAGAGAGAGAGAGAGAGACGCGGGGGGTGGTCAGAGAGAGAGAGAGAGACTCGGGGGGTGGTCAGAGAGAGAGAGAGACGCGGGGGGTGGTCAGAGAGACGAGAGAGAGACGCGGGGGGGTGGTCAGAGAGAGAGAGAGACGCGGGGTGGTGGTCAGAGAGAGAGAGCAGAGACGCGGGGGGTGGTCAGAGAGAGAGAGAGACGCGGGGTTGGTCAGAGAGAGAGAGAGAGACGCGGGGGGTGGTCAGAGAGAGAGAGAGAGACGCAGGGTGTGGTCAGAGAGAGAGAGAGAGACGCGGGGGGTGGTCAGAGAGAGAGAGAGAGACGCGGGGGGTGGTCAGAGAGAGAGAGAGAGACGCGGGGGGTGGTCAGAGAGAGAGAGAGAGACGCGGGGGGTGGTCAGAGAGAGAGGAGAAGAGACGCGGGGGGTGGTCAGAGAGAGAGAGAGAGACGCGGGGGGTGGTCAGAGAGAGAGAGAGAGACGCGGGGGGTGGTCAGAGAGAGAGAGAGAGACGCGGGGGGTGGTCAGAGAGAGAGAGAGAGACGCGGGGGGTGGTCAGAGAGAGAGAGAGACGCGGGGGGTGGTCAGAGAGAGAGAGAGAGACGCGGGGGGTGGTCAGAGAGAGAGAGAGAGACGCGGGGGGTGGTCAGAGAGAGAGAGAGAGACGCGGGGGGTGGTCAGAGAGAGAGAGAGAGACGCGGGGGGTGGTCAGAGAGAGAGAGAGAGACGCGGGGGTGATGGTCAGAGAGAGAGAGAGAGACGCGGGGGGTGGTCAGAGAGAGAGAGACGCGGAGGGTGGTCAGAGAGACAGAGACGCGGGCGGTGGTCAGTGAGAGAGAGTGAGACGCGGGGGGTGGTCAGAGAGAGAGAGACGCGGGGGGTGGTCAGAGAGAGAGAGGCGCGGGGGGTGGTCAGAGAGAGAGAGAGAGACGCGGGGGGTGGTCAGAGAGAGAGAGAGAGAGCGGGGGGTGGTCAGAGAGAGAGAGACGCGGGGGGTGGTCAAGAGAGAGAGAGACGCGGGGGGTGGTCAGAGAGAGAGAGAGACGCGGGGGGTGGTCAGAGAGAGAGAGAGACGGGGGTGGTCAGAGAGAGAGAGAGCGCGGGGGGTGGTCAGAGAGAGAGAGAGAGAGAGCAGGGGGGTGGTCAGAGAGAGAGAGAGACGCGGGGGAGTGGTCAGAGAGAGAGAGAGAGACGCGGGGGGTGGTCAGAGAGAGAGAGAGAGACGCGGGGGGTGGTCAGAGAGAGAGAGAGAGACGCGGGGGGTGGTCAGAGAGAGAGAGAGAGACGCGGGGGGTGGTCAGAGAGAGAGAGAGAGACGCGGGGGTGGTCAGAGAGAGAGAGAGAGACGCGGGGGGTGGTCAGAGAGAGAGAGAGAGACGCGGGGGGTGGTCAGAGAGAGAGAGAGAGACGCGGGGGGTGGTCAGAGAGAGAGAGAGAGACGCGGGGGGTGGTCAGAGAGAGAGAGAGAGACGCGGGGGGTGGTCAGAGAGAGAGAGAGAGACGCGGGGGGTGGTCAGAGAGAGAGAGAGACGCGGGGGGTGGTCAGAGAGAGAGAGAGAGACGCGGGGGGTGGTCAGAGAGAGAGAGAGAGACGCGGGGGGTGGTCAGAGAGAGAGAGAGAGAGACGCGGGGGGTGGTCAGAGAGAGAGAGAGAGACGCGGGGGGTGGTCAGAGAGAGAGAGAGAGACGCGGGGGGTGGTCAGAGAGAGAGAGAGAGACGCGGGGGGTGGTCAGAGAGAGAGAGAGAGACGCGGGGGTGGTCAGAGAGAGAGAGAGAGAGACGCGGGGGGTGGTCAGAGATAGAGAGAGAGACGCGGGGGGTAGTCAGAGAGAGAGAGAGAGACGCGGGGGGTGGTCAGAGAGAGAGAGAGAGACGCGGGGGGTGGTCAGAGAGAGAGAGAGAGAGACGCGGGGGGTGGTCAGAGAGAGAGAGAGACGCGGGGGGTGGTCAGAGAGAGAGAGAGAGACGCGGGGGGTGGTCAGAGAGAGAGAGAGAGACGCGGGCGGGTGGTCAGAGAGAGAGACAGAGACGCGGGGGGTGGTCAGAGAGAGAGAGAGAGACGCGGGGGGTGGTCAGAGAGAGAGAGAGAGACGCGGGGGGTGGTCAGAGAGAGAGAGAGAGACGCGGGGGGTGGTCAGAGAGAGAGAGAGAGACGCGGGGGGTGGTCAGAGAGAGAGAGAGACGCGGGGGGTGGTCAGAGAGAGAGACAGAGACGCGGGGGGTTGGTCAGAGAGAGAGAGAGAGACGCGGGGGGTGGTCAGAGAGAGAGAGAGAGACGCGGGGGCTGGTCAGAGAGAGAGAGAGTGAGACGTGGGGGGTGGTCAGAGAGAGAGACAGAGACACGGGGGGTGGTCAGAGAGAGAGAGAGAGACGCGGGGGGTGGTCAGAGAGAGAGAGAGAGACGCGGCGTGTGGTCAGAGAGAGAGAGAGAGACGCGGGGGGTGGTGAGAGAGACAGAGACATGTGGGGTGGTCAGAGAGAGAGAGACGCGGGGTGTGGTCAGAGAGAGAGACAGAGACGCGGGGGGTGGTCAGAGAGAGAGACAGAGACGCGGGGGGTGGTCAGAGAGAGAGAGAGAGACGCGGGGGGTGGTCAGAGAGAGAGAGACGCGGGGGGTGGTCAGAGAGAGAGACAGAGACGCGGGGGGTGGTCAGTGAGAGAGAGAGACGCGGGGGGTGGTCAGAGAGAGAGAGAGAGACGCGGGGGCTGGTCAGAGAGAGAGAGACGCGGGGGGTGGTCAGAGAGAGAGAGAGAGAGACGCGTGGGGTGGTCAGAGAGAGAGAGAGAGACGCGTGGGGTGGTCAGAGAGAGAGACAGAGACGCGGGGGGTGGTCAGAGAGAGAGAGAGAGACGCGGGGGGTGGTGAGAGAGACAGAGACGTGTGGGGTGGTCAGAGAGAGAGAGACGCGGGGGGTGGTCAGAGAGAGAGACAGAGACGCGAGGGGTGGTCAGAGAGAGAGACAGAGACGCGGGGGGTGGTCAGAGAGAGAGAGAGAGACGCGGGGGGTGGTCAGAGAGAGAGAGACGCGGGGGGTGGTCAGAGAGAGAGACAGAGACGCGGGGGGTGGTCAGAGAGACAGAGACGCGGGGGGTGGTCAGAGAGAGAGAGAGAGACGCGGAGGGTGGTCAGAGAGACAGAGCCGCGGGGGGTGGTCAGAGAGAGAGAGAGAGACGCGGGGGGTGGTCAGAGAGAGAGAGAGAGACGCGGAGGGTGGTCAGAGAGACAGAGACGCGGGGGGTGGTCAGAGAGACAGAGACGCGGGGGGTGGTCAGAGAGACAGAGACGCGGGGGGTGGTCAGAGAGAGAGAGAGAGACGCGGAGGGTGGTCAGAGAGACAGAGACGCGGGGGGTGGTCAGAGAGAGAGACAGAGACGCGGGGGGTGGTCAGAGAGAGAGAGAGAGAGACGCGGGGGGTGGTCAGAGAGAGAGAGAGAGACGCAGGGGGTGGTCAGAGAGAGAGAGAGAGAGTCGCGGGGGGTGGTCAGAGAGAGAGAGACGCGGGGGGTAGTCAGAGAGAGAGAGAGACGCGGGGGGTGGTCAGAGAGAGAGAGAGAGAGAGACGCGGGGGGTGGTCAGAGAGAGAGAGAGAGAGACGCGGGGGGTGGTCAGAGAGAGAGAGAGACGCGGGGGGTGGTCAGAGAGAGAGAGAGAGAGACGCGGGGGGTGGTCAGAGAGAGAGAGAGAGACGCGGGGGGTGCTCAGAGAGAGAGAGAGAGACGCGGGGGGTGGTCAGAGAGAGAGAGAGAGACGCGGGGTGTGGTCAGAGAGAGAGAGAGAGACGCAGGGGGTGGTCAGAGAGAGAGAGACGCGGGGGGTGGTCAGAGAGAGAGAGAGAGAGACGCGGGGGGTGGTCAGAGAGAGAGAGAGAGAGACGCGGGGGTATGGTCAGAGAGAGAGAGAGAGACGCGCGGGTATGGTCAGAGAGAGAGAGAGAGACGCGGGGGGTGGTCAGAGAGAGAGAGAGAGAGACGCGGGTGGGATGGTCAGAGAGAGAGAGACAGAGACGCTGGGGGTTGTCAGAGAGAGAGAGAGAGACGCAGGGGGTGGTCAGAGAGAGAGAGACGCGGGGGGTGGTCAGAGAGAGAGAGAGAGAGACGCGGGGGGTGGTCAGAGAGAGAGAGAGAGAGACGCGGGGGGGATGGTCAGAGAGAGAGAGAGAGAGACGCGGGGGGTGGTCAGAGAGAGAGAGAGAGAGACGCGGGGGGGATGGTCAGAGAGAGAGAGACAGAGACGCTGGGGGTGGTCAGAGAGAGAGAGAGAGATGTGGGGCTGGTCAGAGAGAGAGACGCGGGGGGTGGTCAGAGAGAGAGAGAGAGACGCGGGGGGTGGTCAGAGAGAGAGACAGAGACGCGGGGGGTGGTCAGAGAGAGAGAGAGAGACGCGGGGGGTGGTCAGAGAGAGAGAGAGAGAGACGCGGGAGGTGGTCAGAGAGAGAGAGAGAGACGCGGGGGGTGGTCAGAGAGAGAGACAGAGACGCGGGGGGTGGTCAGAGAGAGAGAGAGAGACGCGGGGGTTGGTCAGAGAGAGAGAGAGAGACGCGGGGGGTTGTCAGAGAGAGAGAGAGAGAGACGCGGGGGGTGGTCATAGAGAGAGAGAGAGACGCGGGGGGTGGTCAGAGAGAGAAAGAGAGAGACGCGGGGGTGATGGTCAGAGAGAGAGAGACAGAGACGCGGGGGATGGTCAGAGAGAGAGAGAGAGACGTGGGGGCTGGTCAGAGAGAGAGACGCGGGGGGTGGTCAGAGAGAGAGAGAGAGACGCGGGGGGTGGTCAGAGAGAGAGACAGAGACGCGGGGGGTGGTCAGAGAGAGAGAGAGCGACGCGGGGGGTGGTCAGAGAGAGAGAGAGAGAGAGACGCGGGGTGTGGTCAGAGAGAGAGAGAGAGACGCGGGGGGTGGTCAGAGAGAGAGACAGAGACGTGGGGGTGGTCAGAGAGAGAGAGAGAGACGCGGGGGTTGGTCAGAGAGAGATAGAGAGACGCGGGGGGTTGTCAGAGAGAGAGAGAGAGAAACGCGGGGGGTGGTCAGAGAGAGAGAGAGAGACGCGGGGGGTGGTCAGAGAGAGAGAGAGAGAGACGCGGGGGGGATGGTCAGAGAGAGAGAGACAGAGACGCGGGGGGTGGTCAGAGAGAGAGAGAGAGACGTGGGGGGTGGTCAGAGAGAGAGACGCGGGGGGTGGTCAGAGAGAGAGAGAGAGACGCGGGGGCTGGTCAGAGAGAGAGACAGAGACGCGGGGGGTGGTCAGAGAGAGAGAGAGCGACGCGGGGGGTGGTCAGAGAGAGAGAGAGAGACGCGGGGGGTGGTCAGAGAGAAAGAGAGAGACGCGGGGGGTGGTCAGAGAGAGAGAGAGAGACGCGGGGGGTGGTCAGAGAGAGAGAGAGAGACGCGGGGGGTGGTCAGAGAGAGAGAGAGAGACGCGGGGGGTGGTCAGAGAGAAAGAGAGAGACGCGGGGGGTGGTCAGAGAGAGAGAGAGAGACGCGGGTGTGGTCAGAGAGAGAGAGAGAGACGCGGGGATTGGTCAGAGAGAGAGAGAGAGACGCGGGGGGTGGTCAGAGAGAGAGAGAGAGACGCGGGGGGTGGTCAGAGAGAGAGAGAGACGCGGGGGGTGGTCAGAGAGAGAGAGAGAGACGCGGGGGGTGGTCAGAGAGAGAGAGAGAGACGTGGGGGGTGGTCAGAGAGAGAGAGACGCGGGGGGTGGTCAGAGAGAGAGAGAGAGACGCGGGGGGTGGTCAGAGAGAGAGAGAGACGCGGGGGGTGGTCAGAGAGAGAGACAGAGACGCGGGGGGTGGTCAGAGAGACAGAGTGAGACGCGGGGGGTGGTCAGAGAGAGAGAGAGAGACGCGGGGGGTGGTCAGAGAGAGAGAGAGAGACGCGGGTGTGGTCAGAGAGAGAGAGAGACGCGGGGGGTGGTCAGAGAGAGAGACAGAGACGCGGGGGGTGGTCAGAGAGAGAGAGAGAGACGCGGGGGGTGGTCAGAGAGAGAGAGAGAGAGACGTGGGGGGTGGTCAGAGAGAGAGAGAGAGAGACGCGGGGGGTGGTCAGAGAGAGAGACAGAGACGCGGGGGGTGGCCAGAGAGAGAGAGAGAGATGCGGGGGGTGGTCAGAGAGAGAGAGAGAGACGCGGGGGGTGGTCAGAGAGAGAGAGAGAGACGCGGGGGGTGGTCAGAGAGAGAGAGAGAGACGCGGGGGGTGGTCAGAGAGATAGAGAGAGACGCGGGGGGTGGTCAGAGAGAGAGAGAGACGCGGGGGGTGGTCAGAGAGAGAGAGAGAGACGCGGGGGGTGGTCAGAGAGAGAGAGAGAGAGACGCGGGGGGTGGTCAGAGAGAGAGAGAGAGACGCGGGGGGTGGTCAGAGAGAGAGAGAGAGACGCGGGGGGTGGTCAGAGAGAGAGAGAGAGACGCGGGGGGTGGTCAGAGAGAGAGAGAGAGACCCGGGGGGTGGTCAGAGAGAGAGAGAGAGACGCGGGGGGTGGTCAGAGAGAGAGAGAGAGACGCGGGGGGTGGTCAGAGAGACAGAGAGAGACGCGGGGGGTGGTCAGAGAGAGAGAGAGAGAGACGCGGGGGGTGGTCAGAGAGAGAGAGAGAGTGACGTGGGGGGTGGTCAGAGAGAGAGAGAGAGAGAGACGCAGGGGGTGGTCAGAGAGAGAGAGACGCGGGGGGTGGTCAGAGAGAGAGAGAGAGAGAGACGCGGGGGGTGGTCAGAGAGAGAGAGAGAGACGCGGGGGGTGGTCAGAGAGAGAGAGACACGTGGGGGGTGGTCAGAGAGAGAGAGACGCGGGGGGTGGTCAGAGAGAGAGAGAGAGACGCGGGGGGTGGTCAGAGAGAGAGACAGAGACGCGGGGGGTGGTCAGAGAGAGAGAGAGAGAGACGCGAGGGGTGGTCAGAGAGAGAGAGAGAGAGACGCGGTGGGTGGTCAGAGAGAGAGAGAGAGAGACGCGGTGGGTGGTCAGAGAGAGAGAGAGAGACGCGGGGGGTGGTCAGAGAGAGAGAGACGCGGGGGGTGGTCAGAGAGAGAGAGACGCGGGGGGTGGTCAGAGAGAGAGAGACGCGGGGGGTGGTCAGAGAGAGAGAGAGAGAGAGACGCGGGGGGTGGTCAGAGAGAGAGAGAGAGAGAGACGCGGGGGGTGGTCAGAGAGAGAGAGAGACGCGGGGTGTGGTCAGAGAGCGAGAGAGAGACGCGGGGGGTGGTCAGAGAGAGAGAGAGAGACGCGGGGGGTGGTCAGAGAGAGAGAGAGAGACGGGGGGGGTCGTCAGAGAGAGAGTGACGCGGGGGGTGGTCAGAGAGAGAGAGAGAGACGCGGGGTGTGGTCAGAGAGCGAGAGAGAGACGCGGGGGGTGGTCAGAGAGACAGAGAGAGACGCGGGGTGTGGTCAGAGAGAGAGAGACGCGGGGGGTGGTCAGAGAGAGAGAGAGAGAGACGCGGTGTGGGGTAAGAGAGAGAGAGAGAGAGACGCGGGGGGTGGTCAGAGAGACAGAGAGAGACGCGGGGGGTGGTCAGAGAGAGAGAGAGAGAGACGCGGGGGGTGGTCAGAGAGAGAGAGAGAGAGACGCGGGGGGTGGTCAGAGAGAGAGAGAGAGAGAGAGAGAGACGTGGGGGGTGGTCAGAGAGAGAGAGAGAGACGCGGGGGGTGGTCAGAGAGAGAGAGAGAGAGACGTGGGGGGTGGTCAGAGAGAGAGAGAGACGTGGGGGGTGGTCAGAGAGAGAGAGAGAGAGACGTGGGGGGTGGTCAGAGAGAGAGAGAGACAGAGACGCGGGGGGTGGTCAGAGAGAGAGAGAGACGCGGGGTTGGTCAGAGAGAGAGAGAGAGACGCGGGGTTGGTCAGAGAGAGAGAGAGAGAGACGCGGGGGGGTTTCAGAGAGAGAGAGAGAGACGCGGGGGGTGGTCAGAGAGAGAGAGAGAGACGCGGGGGGTGGTCAGAGAGAGAGAGACGCGGGGGGTGGTCAGAGAGAGAAAGAGAGACGCGGGGCGTGGTCAGAGAGAGAGAGAGAGAGACGCGGAGGGTGGTCAGAGAGAGAGAGAGAGACGCGGGGGGTGGTCAGAGAGACAGAGACGCGGGGGGTGGTCAGGGGAGAGGGAGACTCGGAGCGAGTGCTGAGACCACCCCTCCTCTCCCCTCCCTGAGCGTGTTACGCTGGCTAAAGCCTCGTCCACTCTGACTGGCCGCTACACCATGACAGCTCATGGCCGACACGCTGGCTCTCCTGCCATTGGTCCAATTGTGCCCCACCCCCACGGGGCCGGGGTCAGTCGAGCAGGATGACCCTCCCTCCCGTGCTACGATTGGACAGAGCGGATGTGACCAGCGGCTCTCTAACCTGGTCCGGTGTCAGTGTTTGTGGAACGCGAAGCGACAGCTCTTCACTCAGTGGCGGAGGGAGCGACCTGTCCCCATCTGTACCCACACAAACCCACCCCTCGGGCCTTTCCCCTCTCATTCCGGAATGTTCCACAGCAGCCCTGGAGGAGCTGCCAGCCCTACCTCAGTGTTACACAGAGCTGACACACACACACACACACACACACACACACACACACACACACACTGCCTGGATAAAACACTGTCTCTTCATCTCCTGTGAGTGACACCTCATTATCCAACACCTCTTTCATCCTCATCGCTTAGACAACTGCTTCTCCAACTTGTATTTTTAGCACCGATTCAGAGCGACATTAACAATCGTTAATCTACCAGAGATTAACAACACTGCCAAATATCCTTCACTCTGTATCTAACCCCGTGCTGTACATGTCCTAGGGAGTGTTTGATGGGGACAGTGTAGAGGGAGATTTACTCTGTATCTAACCCCGTGCTGTACCTGTCCTGGGAGTGTTTGATGGGGACAGTGTAGAGGGAGCTGTTAAACCTTCTATCCCTTTCAGTATGCTTTTCTATTCTCTTTTGGATCCTTGTCTCATTCCAGTGACACGGTGTTGCCCTCTGGCACTGAGGGTCATTGGTCAGGATTCCCCCGGTCTGTGAGAGATTTATTGCCTCTCCCTGACACAGGATACATCGCAGACAGTGCCCACTTTCATCCTGAGGCTACATCCCACTCAGTCTGCTGTGGGAGCTGGGCCTGGGACCTGATCCTGTCGCGCACCACATCCTCTCTCACACTCGCTCCCTCTCACACTCGCTCCCTCTCACACTCGCTCCCTCTCACACTCGCTCTCTCTCACACTCGCTCCCTCTCACACTTGCTCTCTCTCACACTCGCTCTCTCACACTCGCTCCCTCTCACACTCGCTCTCTCTCACACTCGCTCTCTCTCACACTCGCTCCCTCTCACACTCGCTCCCTCTCACACTCGCTTCCTCTCACACTCGGTCTCTCTCACACTCGGTCTCTCTCACACTCGCTCTCTCTCACACTCGCTCCCTCTCACACTCGCTCCCTCTCACACTCGCTCCCTCTCACTCGTTCTCTCTCACACTCGTTCTCTCTCACATTCGTTCTCTCTCACACTCGCTCTCTCTCACACTCGCTTCCACTCACACTCGCTCTCTCTCACACTCGCTCTCTCTCACACGCGCTCTCTCTCACACGCGCTCTCTCTCACACGCGCTCTCTCACACTCGCTCCCTCTCACACTCGCCCTCTCACACTCGCTCCCTCTCACACTCGCTCCCTCTCACACTCGCTCTCTCTCACATGCGCTCTCTCACACTCGCTCCCTCTCACACTCGCTCCCTCTCACACTCGCTCCCTCTCACTCGCTCCCTCTCACTCGTTCTCTCTCACACTCGTTCTCTCTCACATTCGTTCTCTCTCACACTCGCTCTCTCTCACACTCGCTTCCACTCACACTCGCTCTCTCTCACACTCGCTCTCTCTCACACGCGGTCTCTCTCACACGCGCTCTCTCTCACACGCGTTCTCTCACACTCGCTCCCTCTCACACTCGCCCTCTCACACTCGCTCCCTCTCACACTCGCTCCCTCTCACACTCGCTCTCTCTCACATGCGCTCTCTCACACTCGCTCCCTCTCACACTCGCTCCCTCTCACACTCGCTCCCTCTCACTCGCTCTCTCTCACACTCGCTCCCTCTCACACTCGCTCCCTCTCACACTCGCTCCCTCTCACTCGTTCTCTCTCACACTCGTTCTCTCTCACATTCGTTCTCTCTCACACTCGCTCTCTCTCACACTCGCTTCCACTCACACTCGCTCTCTCTCACACTCGCTCTCTCTCACACGCGCTCTCTCTCACACGCGCTCTCTCTCACACGCGCTCTCTCACACTCGCTCCCTCTCACACTCGCCCTCTCACACTCGCTCCCTCTCACACTCGCTCCCTCTCACACTCGCTCTCTCTCACATGCGCTCTCTCACACTCGCTCCCTCTCACACTCGCTCTCTCTCACACTCGCTCCCTCTCACACTCGCTCCCTCTCACTCGTTCTCTCTCACGCTCGTTCTCTCTCACATTCGTTCTCTCTCACACTCGCTCTCTCTCACACTCGCTCTCTCTCACACTCGCTCTCTCTCACACTCGCTCTCTCTCACACTCGCTCTCTCTCACACTCGCTTCCTCTCACACTCGCTCCCTCTCACACTCGCTCTCTCTCACACGCTCTCTCTCACACTCGCTCCCTCTCACACTCGCTCTCTCTCACATTTGCTCTCTCTCACACTCGCTCTCTCTCACACTCGCTCTCTCTCACACTCGCTCCCTCTCACACTCGCTCCCTCTCAAACTCGCTCCCTCTCACACGTTCTCTCTCACGCTCGTTCTCTCTCACATTCGTTCTCTCACACACTCGCTCTCTCTCACACTCGCTCTCTCTCACACTCGCTTCCTCTCACACTCGCTTCCTCTCACACTCGCTTCCTCTCACACTCGCTCTCTCTCACACGCGCTCTCTCACACTCGCTCCCTCTCACACACGCTCTCTCTCACATTTGCTCTCTCTCACACTCGCTCCCTCTCACACTCACTCTCTCTCACACTCGCTCCCTCTCACACTCGCTCCCTCTCACTCGTTCTCTCTCACACTCGTTCTCTCTCACACTCGTTCTCTCTCACACTCGTTCTCTCTCACACTCGTTCTCTCTCACACTCGCTCCCTCTCACACTCGCTTCCTCTCACACTCGCTCTCTCTCACACTCGCTTCCTCTCACACTCGCTCTCTCTCACACTCGCTCCCTCTCACACTCGCTCCCTCTCACACTCGCTCCCTCTCACACTCGCTCCCTCACACTCGTTCTCTCTCACACTCGTTCTCTCTCACACTCGTTCTCTCTCACACTCGTTCTCTCTCACACTCGCTCCCTCTCACACTCGCTTCCTCTCACACTCGCTTCCTCTCACACTCGCTATCTCTCACGCTCGCTCTCTCTCACGCTCGCTCTCTCTCACACTCGCTCTCTCTCACACTCGCTTCCTCTCACACTCGCTCTCTCTCACATTCTCTCTCTCTCACGCTCGCTCTCTCTCACATTCTCTCTCTCTCATGCTCGCTCTCTCCTGTGCTCCTGCTCAGCTCAAAGAACCTGACCACAATGAGTGACTGTGAGGTGTATCTGTCCCACAATGAGTTACTGTGAGGTGTATCTGACCCACAATGAGTGACTGTGAGGTGTATCTGTCCCACAATGAGTGACTGTGAGGTATATCTGTCCCACAATAAGTGACTGTGAGGTGTATATGACCCACAATGAGTGACTGTGAGGTGTATCTGTCCCACAATGAGTTACTGTGAGGTGTATCTGTCCCACAATGAGTGACTGTGAGGTGTATCTGTCCCACAATGAGTGACTGTGAGGTGTATCTGTCCCACAATGAGTGACTGTGAGGTGTATCTGACCCACAATGAGTGACTGTGAGGTGTATCTGTCCCACAATGAGTGACTGTGAGGTGTATCTGTCCCACAATGAGTGACTGTGAGGTGTATCTGACCCACAATGAGTGACTGTGAGGTGTATCTGACCCACAATGAGTGACTGTGAGGTGTATCTGACCCACAATGAGTGACTGTGAGGTGTATCTGACCCACAATGAGTTACTGTGAGGTGTATCTGTCCCACAATGAGTGACTGTGAGGTGTATCTGTCCCACAATGAGTGACTGTGAGGCGTATCTGTCCCACAATGAGTGACTGTGAGGTGTATCTGTCCCACAATGAGTGACTGTGAGGTGTATCTGACCCACAATGAGTGACTGTGAGGTGTATCTGACCCACAATGAGTGACTGTGAGGTGTATATGTCCCACAATGAGTGACTGTGAGGTGTATCTGTCCCACAATGAGTGACTGTGAAGTGTATGTGTCCCACAATGAGTGACTGTGAGGTGTATCTGACCCACAATGAGTGACTGTGAGGTGTATCTGACCCACAATGAGTGACTGTGAGGTGTATCTGTCCCACAATGAGTGACTGTGAGGTGTCTCTGACCCACAATGAGTGACTGTGAGGTGTATCTGACCCACAATGAGTGACTGTGAGGTGTATCTGACCCACAATGAGTTACTGTGAGGTGTATCTGTCCCACAATGAGTGACTGTGAGGTGTATCTGACCCACAATGAGTGACTGTGAGGTGTATCTGTCCCACAATGAGTGACTGTGAGGTGTATCTGTCCCACAATGAGTGACTGTGAGGTGTATCTGTCCCACAATGAGAGACTGTGAAGTGTATCTGTCCCACAATGAGTGACTGTGAGGTGTATCTGTCCCACAATGAGTGACTGTGAGGTGTATCTGACCCACAATGAGTTACTGTGAGGTGTATCTGACCCACAATGAGTGACTGTGAGGTGTATCTGTCCCACAATGAGTGACTGTGAGGTGTATCTGTCCCACAATGAGTGACTGTGAGGTGTATCTGTCCCACAATGAGTGACTGTGAGGTGTATCTGTCCCACAATGAGTGACTGTGAGGTGTATCTGTCCCACAATGAGTGACTGTGAGGTGTATCTGTCCCACAATGAGTGACTGTGAGGTGTATCTGTCCCACAATGAGCGACTATGAGGTGTAAAAACAAAAAAACTGCGGATGCTGCAAATCCAAAACAAAAACATAATTACCTGGAAAACCTCAGCAGGTCTGGCAGCATCGGCGGAGAAGAAAAGAGTTGACGTTTCGAGTCCTCATGACCCTTCAACAGAACTTGAGTTCGAGTCCAAAAAAGAGTTGAAATATAAGCTGGTTTAAGGTATGTGTGTGGGGGGCGGAGAGATAGAGAGACAGAGAAGTGGAGGGGGGTGGTGTGGTTGTAGGGACAAACAAGCAGTGATAGAAGCAGATCATCAAAAGATGTCAACGACAATAGTACAAAAGAACACATAGGTGTTAAAGTTAAAGTTGGTGATATTATCTAAACGAATGTGCTAATTAAGAATGGATGGTAGGGCACTCAAGGTATAGCTCTAGTGGGGGTGTTTTTTTTTAAATAATGGAAATAGGTAGGAAAAGGAAAATCTTTATAATTTTTTGGAAAAAAAAGGAAGGGGGAAACAGAAAAGGGGTGGGGATGGGGGAGGGAGCTCACGACCTAAAGTTGTTGAATTCAATATTCAGTCTGGAAGGCTGTAAAGTGCCTAGTCGGAAGATGAGGTGTTGTTCCTCCAGTTTGTGTTGGGCTTCACTGGAACAATGCAGCAAGCCAAGGACAGACATGTGGGCAAGAGATCAGGGTGGAGTGTTAAAATGGCAAGCGACAGGGAGGTTTGGGTCATTCTTGCGGACAGACCGCAGGTGTTCTGCAAAGCAGTCGCCCAGTTTACGTTTGGTCTCTCCAGTGTAGAGGAGACCGCATTGGGAGCAACGAATGCAGTAGACTAATGTGGGGGAAATGCAAGTGAAATGCTGCTTCACTTGAAAGGAGTGTTTGGGCCCTTGGACAGTGAGGAGAGAGGAAGTGAAGGGGCAGCTGTTGCATCTTTTGCGTGGGCATTGGGAGGTGCCATAGGAGGGGGTTGAGGAGTAGGGGGTGATGGAGGAGTGGACCAGGGTGTCCCGGAGGGAGCGATCCCTACAGAATGCCGATAGGGGGGGTGAAGGGAAGATGTGTTTGGTGGTGGCATCATGCTGGAGTTGGCGGAAATGGCAGAGGATGATCCTTTGAATGCGGAGGCTGGTGGGGTGATAAGTGAGGACAAGGGGGACCCTGTCATGTTTCTGGGAGGGAGGAGAAGGCGTGAGGGCGGATGCGCGGGAGATGGGCCGGACACGGTTGAGTTATCTTGACTCCCTTCTCTCTCCCCTTGTCCAGTCCCTTCCCACCTACATCCGTGATTCCTCTGACACCTTACGTCACATCAACAATTTCCAGTTCCCTGGCCCCAACCGCTTCCTCTTCACCATGGACGTCCAATCCCTCTACACCTCCATCCCCCACCAGGATGGTCTGAGGGCCCTTAGCTTCTTCCTCGAACAGAGGCCCGAACAATCCCCATCCACCACTACTCTCCTCCGTCTGGCTGAACTTGTTCTCACGCTGAACAATTTCTCCTTCAACTCCTCTCATTTCCTCCAAATAAAAGGTGTGGCTATGGGTAGCGCATGGGCCCCAGCTATGCCTGTCTTTTTATGGGGTATGTGGAACATTCCTTGTTCCAGTCCTACTCCGGCCTCCTCCCACAACTCTTTCTCCGGTACATCGATGATTACTTTGATGCTGCTTCATGCACTCGTCGGGACTTGGAAAAATTTATTAATTTTGCTTCCAATCTCCACCCCTCCATCATTTTCACATGGTCCATCTCTGACACTTCCCTTCCCTTCCTTGACCTCTCTGTCTCAATCTCTGGTGATAGACTGTCCACCAATATCCATTACAAACTCACCAACTCCCACAGCTACCTCGACTACAGCTCCTCACACCCCGCTTCCTGTAAGGACTCCATCCCATTCTCTCAGTTCCTTCGCCCCCGTCGCATCTGTTCCGATGATGCTACCTTCAAAAACAGTTCCTCTGACATGTCCTCCTTCTTCCTTAACCGAGGTTTTCCACCCACGGTCGTTGACAGGGCCCTCAACCGTGTCCGGCCCATCTCCTGTGCATCCGCCCTCACACCTTCTCCTCCCTCCCAGAAACATGATAGGGTCCCCCTTGTCCTCACTTATCATCCCACCAGCCTCCGCATTCAAAGGATCATCCTCCGCCATTTCCGCCAACTCCAGCATGATGCCACCACCAAACACATCTTCCCTTCACCCCCCCTATCGGCATTCCGTAGGGATCGCTCCCTCCGGGACACCCTGGTCCACTCCTCCATCACCCCCTACTCCTCAACCCCCACCTATGGCACCTCCCTATGCCCACACAAAAGATGTAACACCTGCCCCTTCACTTCCTCTCTCCTCACCGTCCAAGGACCCAAACACTCCTTTCAAGTGAAGCAGCATTTCACTTGCATTTCCCCCAACTTAGTCTACTGCATTCGTTGCTCCCAATGTGGTCTCCTCTACATTGGAGAGACCAAACGTAAACTGGGCGACTGCTTTGCAGAACACCTGCGGTCTGTCCGCAAGAATGACCCAAACCTCCCTGTCGCTTGCCATTTTAACACTCCACCCTGCTCTCTTGCCCACATGTCTGTCCTTGGCTTGCTGCATTGTTCCAGTGAAGCCCAACGCAAACTGGAGGAACAACACCTCATCTTCCGACTAGGCACTTTACAGCCTTCTGGACTGAATATTGAATTCAACAACTTTAGGTCGTGAGCTCCCTCCCCCATCCCCACCCCCTTTCTGTTTCCCCCTTCCTTTTTTTTCCAATAAATTATAAAGATTTTCCTTTTCCCAACTATTTCCATTATTTAAAAAAAAACACCCCCACTAGAGCTATACCTTGAGTGCCCTACCATCCATTCTTAATTAGCACATTCATTTAGATAATATCACCAACCTTTAACTTTAACACCTATGTGTTCTTTTGTACTATTGTTGTTGACATCTTTTGATGATCTGCTCCTATCACTGCTTGTTTGTCCCTACAACCCCCCCCCCCACCTCTCTCTCTCTCTCTCTCTCTCCGCCCCCCACACACACACCTTAAACCAGCTTATCTTTCAACTCTTTCTTGGACTCGAACTCAAGTTCTGTCGAAGGGTCATGAGGACTCGAAACGTCAACTCTTTTCTTCACCGCCGATGCTGCCAGACCTGCTGAGTTTTTCCAGGTAATTCTGTTTTTGTTTTTGACTATGAGGTGTATCTGTCCCACGATGAGGGACTGTGAGTTGTATCTGTCCCACAATGAGCGACTATGAGGTGTATCTGTCCCACAGTGAGCGACTATGAGGTGTATCTGACCCACAATCAGTGACTGTGAGGTGTATCTGACCCACAATGAGCGACTGTGAGGTGTATCTGACCCACAATGAGTGACTGTGAGATGTATCTGACCCACAATGGGTGACTGTGAGGTGTATCTGACCCACAATGAGTGACTGTGAGGTGTATCTGTCCCACAATGAGTGACTGTGAGGTGTATCTGAACCATAATGAGTGACTGTGAGGTGTATCTGTCCCACAATGAGTGACTGTGAGGTGTATCTGACCCACAATGAGTGACTGTGAGGTATATCTGTCCCACAATGAGTGACTGTGAGGTGTATCTGTCCCACAATGAGTGACTGTGAGGTGTATCTGACCCACAATGAGTGACTGTGAGGTGTATCTGACCCACAATGAGTGACTGTGAGGTGTATCTGATCCACAATGAGTGACTGTGAGGTGTATCTGTCCCACAATGAGTGACTGTGAGGTGTATCTGACCCACAATGAGTGACTGTGAGGTGTATCTGTCCCACAATGAGTGACTGTGAGGTGTATCTGACCCACAATGAGTGACTATGAGGTGCATCTGTCCCACAATGAGTGACTGTGAGGTGTATCCGTCCCACAATGAGTGACTGTGAGGTGTCTCTGACCCACAATGAGTGACTGTGAGTTGTCTCTGACCCACAATGAGTGACTGTGAGGTGTATCTGACCCACAATGAGTGACTGTGAGGTGTATCTGTCCCACAATGAGTGACTGTGAGGTGTATCTGAACCACAATGAGTGACTGTGAGGTGTATCTGTCCCACAATGAGTGACTGTGAGGTGTATCTGTCCCACAATGAGTGACTGTGAGGTGTATCCGTCCCACAATGAGTAACTGTGAGGTGTCTCTGACCCACAATGAGTGACTGTGAGGTGTCTCTGACCCACAATGAGTTACTGTGAGGTGTATCTGACCCACAATGAGTGACTGTGAGGTGTATCTGTCCCACAATGAGTGACTGTGAGGTGATTGTCAACAATACAGCTGCCAGTTTCTCACAAGGTGCCAAAAACTCAAGACTGTGACATCAATGAGCAGATAGTGTTTTAGCCCCAAAACAGCGGAGAGAACAGTCCTATCAACCCCCCCCTCAGCGCTGACCCTCCGACAGCGTGGCGCTCCCTCAGCACTGACCCTCCGACAGTGCAGCACTCCCTCAGCCCTGACTCTCCGACAGTGCGGCGCTCCCTCAGCACTGACCCTCCGACAGTGCGGCGCTCCCTCAGCACTGACCCTCCGACAGTGCGGTGCTCCCTCAGCACTGACTCTCCGACAGTGCGGCGCTCCCTCAGCACTGACCCTCCGACAGTGCGGTGCTCCCTCAGTACTGACCCTCAGACAGTGCGGCACTCCCTCAGTACTGACCCTCCGACAGTGTGGCTCTCCCTCAGCACTGACCCTCCGACAGTGTGGCTCTCCCTCAGCACTGACCCTCCGACAGTGCGGTGCTCCCTCAGCACTGACCCTCCGACAGTGCGGCACTCCCTTAGCACTGACCCTCCGACAGTGTGGCTCTCCCTCAGCACTGACACTCCGACAGCGCGGCGCTCCCTCAGCACTGACCCTCCGACAGTGCTGCGCTCCCTCAGCACTGACCCTCCGACAGTGCGGCGCTCCCTCAGCACCGACCCTCCGACAGTGTGGCGCTCCCTCAGCACTGACCCTCCGACAGTGCGGCGCTCCCTCAGCACCGACCTTCCGACAGTGTGACACTCCCTCAGTATTGCCCCTGAGTGTCAGTTTGGAATTAAGGGACGCTTAGCTGTGGAGTGGGGTCACAAACCCAGAACCTGTAACAGGGATGGTGTCAGATTATTATTTAGCTAGACTCTCGAAGCTAATTGTTGTGTGTTACCGCTAATCCCTAACATGGTATTTCAGCAACAATTAATGTGTTTGTTTATTGAGTTGAGCTGAGATTGAAGAATGAGAGTGGACAGTATATATATGCTCTGCAAGGTGATTAAATGGGTTCGTGGAGTCTGTGATGGAGATAATTTACGTAACCTTGTGTTAATCTGTCTGTTGTTTCACTCTCTCTCATTCTCTGCCTCTCAGTGTCCGAATACCCCCCTCATCTGGTAAAGTGTGACACCCTCTATCTCTCTGTCTCTCTCTCTCTCAGTCTCTGTCTCTCTCTCAGTCTCTGTCTCTCCCTCTGTCTCTCTGTCTTTCTCTCTCTCTCTCTTTGCATCTCTCCCTCCCTCTGTCTGTCTGTCCCTCTCTCTCTTTTTGTCTCTCCCTCCCTCTCTCTGTCTCTTTCTCAGTCTCTCTCCCTGTCTCTCTTTCTATGTCTCTCCCTCCCTCTGTCTCTCGCTGTCTCTCTCTCTCTCTGTCTCTGCCTCTCTCTCTGCATTGTTTATCCAATTAGATTTAATTAGCCACCCTTTTAGAATGAACACGTTACTTTAAATATCCTATTAAATGGACATGCTGAATAATGTTGGTTCCTCTTGATGTCAGGAAACTAAGAATCAGGCAATTAAACTAAGAACAGGATCGATCCAGAACCAGCACTAAAAATAAAGTCACAAACAGCGGGCAGCTACAACATCGAACTCATTCTACCTTCAAATTCTAACAATCCTCAACTGCAAACTCTGCTAACCTGCTTCACAAAATCATCATTCAGTGAACAGGGCTTTTTCTTGATCGTTCACCACTCATTCCAACTGTTGTGGGTAAGGACCTCGCACCTGAGAATCCAGGCCCTTAACTGGACGGTCAGTGCTGAGGGAGCGCCGCACTGTCAGAGGGTCAGTGCTGAGGGAGTGCTGCACTGTCGGAGGGTCAGTGCTGAGGGAGTGCCGCACTGTCGGAGGGTCAGTGCTGAGGGAGTGCCGCACTGTCGGAGGGTCAGTGCTGAGGGAGTGCCGCACTGTCGGAGGGTCAGTGCTGAGGGAGCGCCGCACTGTCGGAGGGTCAGTGCTGAGGGAGTGCCGCACTGTCGGAGGGTCAGTGCTGAGGGAGTGCCGCACTGTCGGAGGGTCAGTGCTGAGGGAGTGCCGCACTGTCGGAGGGTCAGTGCTGAGGGAGTGCCGCACTGTCGGAGGGTCAGTGCTGAGGGAGTGCCGCACTGTCGGAGGGTCAGTGCTGAGGGAGTGCCGCACTGTCGGAGGGTCAGTGCTGAGGGAGTGCCGCACTGTCGGAGGGTCAGTGCTGAGGGAGTGCCGCACTGTCGGAGGGTCAGCGCTGAGGGAGTGCCGCACTGTCGGAGGGTCAGTGCTGAGGGAGTGCCGCACTGTCTGAGGGTCAGTGCTGAGGGAGTGCCGCACTGTCTGAGGGTCAGTGCTGAGGGAGTGCTGCACTGTCGGAGGGTCAGTGCTGAGGGAGCGCCGCGCTGCGGAGGGTCAGTGCTGAGGGAGCGCCGCACTGTCGGAGGGTCAGTGCCAAGGGAGAGCCGCACTGTGGGAGGGTCAGTACTGAGGGAGTGCTGCACTGTCGGAGGGTCAGTACTGAGGGAGAGCCGCACTGTCGGAGGTGCAGTATTTCAGGATGAGACATTAAACCGAGGCTCCGTCTGCCCTCTCGGGTGGGGGTAAAAGATCCCACGGCCACTATTGGAAGAAGAGCAGGGGGGAGTTCTCCCCGGTGTCCTGGGGCCAATATTTATCCCTCACCCAACATCACTAAAAACAGATGATCTGGGTCATTATCACATTGCTGTTTGTGGGATCTTGCTGTGCGCAAATTGGCTGCTGAGTTTCCTACATTACAACAGGGACCACACTTCAAAAAAAAACTGTCCTTCATCGTGTGTGAAACACACTGGTACGTCCCGAGGTGGGTGACAGGAGCTGGAGAGATGGGGAGTGAGAGTTTGCAATTTTTTGACTCCCTTAATGAAGGAGAGCAGAGAATTCTAACTCAGTTGGCTAGACATGTCATGTCAGGACGTTACTAATGATGGGCCAGGAGACGGTGTAGATTTGTGACTGGGGCCTTGTGCTTTGCGAACCTGGCTGACAGTTTGGCGAAGCTGACTGCATTCAGACACAGGAGTGTCTCTGGACCTTCTACACCGGGACTCGCAGGGGACCTTTGTCAAGATCCTGGAACTCCCTCCCTAACAGCACGGTGGGTGTACCTACACCACATGGACTGCAGCGGCTCAAGAAAGCAGCTCACCCCCACCTTCTCAAGGGGCAATTAGGGATGGGCAATAAATGCTGGGCCCAGCCAGCGACACCCACATTCCATGGTTGAATTAAGAGAAAGTTGTGCATACAGAACCACGGGGAGCAGATATTAACCTGGGATGGAGGCTGTGTGGATTGACCATTATAGCTCGTGGATTGCAAGGGTTTAAGCGACAGAGGGATTACACAAACTAGGCTTGTATCCCTTGGAGTTTCGAAGGTTAAGAGGTGATTTGATCCAGGTTAAAGGACAGAGAGAGAGAGAGACAATGTACCCCTGTGGGTTGGGGAGTCTAGGACAAGGGGGCAGAATCTAAACATTCGAGCCAGATCTTTCAGGAGTGAGATGAGGAAGTAACTTGGCTCACAAAAGGTGGCAAGAGATGGAACTCTCGTCCGCAAGCAGCGATTGGTCAATTGTTAAATTTGAACCATCTCAGAGATTTCTGTCAACCAGAGGTATGAAGGGAATTGGGGCAAAGGCCGGGAGTGGGGGTAAATGGAGTTAGGTCAGTTGAAGAAAAGTGTGTTTGAGAACCAGGACCTCGATCTGGACAACATGGTCATGCTGTTCCCAGACAGCAGCGGTCTCCATGGTCATATCGACTGCAGAGAATTGGGACAGGTTACAGCAGACAGTGTAAAACACTGGAGAACTACCCCGAGCGAGAGCATCCAAACCCACTCCAACAGGCAGCGTCCTCTCTCAGACCAACACTCAACCACTCAGAAGCAGCTCCACGGGGGGCAGGAGGTGCTGTTCATCTGCCTGACACCAGACTCCCGGGCCTCGGTCGAGGGAGGAGACGCCCAGAGGGGACAACGGAAACTCTTCAGGAATGTCCTCAAAGCATCCTTGAAGAGGTCACACTCCCAACACTCCCTCACAACGACACATGGTGGGGGGGTTTCCTGACCAGTGTCTGACCAAAATGGAGAAGGCTCCTCTGGAAGGGCACTGGACACATCCAGAGACTTTGTCGGGAATGTGCAGAGGCGGGGCTGAGAACTCGGAGGGAGTGCACGACCCTCTACCCAACTCTCCCGGCACCACCCGCCCCACATGTGGCGGAGTCGGCAGGTCACACATAGGGCTTTTCAGCCGCCTCAGGTCCCATCGAGCCGGAGTGGAAGCAACTCACCCTCCATCTCGAGGGACTGCCTGAGGAGGATCGGAGTTAAGTCACAGATCTCAGTCAATGACAGAACAGGCTCAAGAAGCTGAATGGTCACCTCTCGTTCTTATGTCCCTGACAGTCCAACAGGGAAAGATATCTGCCCGCATTGTCTGGATTCGCTTCTAACAAACAGCCACGAGTTGCAGCGTATGTGGGACCCGTACCCCAGTGAGAGTCAGTGTGTGTGGGACCCGTACCCCAGTGAGAGTCAGTGTGTGTGGGACCCGTACCCCAGTGAGAGTCAGTGTGTGTGGGACCCGTACCCCAGTGAGAGTCAGTGTGTGTGGGATCTGTACCCCAGTGAGAGTCAGTGTGTGTGGGACCCGTACCTCAGTGAGAGTCAGCGAGTGTGGGACCCGTGCCCCAGTGAGAGTCAGTGAGTGTGGGACCCGTACCCCAGTGAGAGTCAGTGAGTGTAGGACCCGTACCCCAGTGAGAGTCAGTGAGTGTGGGACCCGTGCCCCAGTGAGAGTCAGTGTGCGTGTGTGGGACCCGTACCCCAGTGAGAGTCAGTGTGTGTGGGACCCGTACCCGAGTGAGAGTCAGTGTGTGTGGGACCCGTACCCGAGTGAGAGTCAGTGTGTGTGGGACCCGTACCCCAGTGAGAGTCAGTGTGTGTGGGACCCGTACCTCAGTGAGAGTCAGTGTGTGTGGGACGTGTACCCCAGTGAGAGTCAGTGTGTGTGGGACCCGTACCCCAGTGAGAGTCAGTGTGTGTGGGACCCATACCCAAGTGAGAGTCAGTTTGTGTGGGACCCGTACCCCAGTGAGAGTCAGCGTGTGTGGGACCCGTACCCCAGTGAGAGTCAGCGTGTGTGGGACCCATACCCCAGTGAGAGTCAGCGTGTGTGGGACCCGTACCCCAGTGAGAGTCAGTGTGTGTGGGACCCGTACCCCAGTGAGAGTCAGTGTGTGTGGGTCCCGAACCCTAGTGAGAGTCAGTATGTGTGGGACCCGTACCCCAGTGAGAGTCAGTGTGTGTGTGTGTGGGACCCATACCCCAGTGAGAGTCACTGTGTGTGTGTGGGACCCATACCGCAGTGAGAGTCACTGTGTGTGGGACTCGTACCCAAGTGAGAGTCAGTGAGTGTGGGACCCGTACCAAAGAGAGAGTCATTGTGTGTGGGACCCGTACCCCAGTGAGAGTCAGTGTGTGTGGGACTCGTGCCCCAGTGAGATTCCGTGTGTGTGGGACATGTACCCCAGTGAGAGTCAGTGTGTGTGGGACGTGTACCCCAGTGAGAGTAAGTGTGTGTGGGACCCGTACCCTAGTGAGAGTCAGTGTGTGTGGGACCCGTACCCCAGTGAGTGTTAGTGTGTGTGGGACGTGTAAGCCCAGTGAGAGTCAGTGTTTGTGAGTGGGACCCATACCCCAGTGAGAGTCAGTGTGTGTGGGACGTGTAAGCCCAGTGGGAGTCAGTGTGTGTGGGACATGTACCCCAGTGAGAGTCAGTGTGTGTGGGACCCGTACCCCAGTGAGAGTCAGTGTGTGAGGGACCCGTACCACAGTGAGAGTCAGGGTGTGTGGGACCCGTACCCCAGTGAGAGTCGGTGTGTGTGGGACCCGTACCCAAGTGAGAGTCGGTGTGTGTGGGACCTGTACCCCAGTGAGAGTAAGTGTGTGTGGGACCCGTACCCCAGTTAGTGTCAGCGTGTGTGGGACTCGTGCCCCAGTGAGATTCAGTGTGTGTGGGACCTGTACCCCAGAGAGAGTCAGTGTGTGTGGGACGTGTACCCCAGTGAGAGTCAGTGTGTGTGTGTGGGAATGTACCCCAGTGAGAGTCAGCGTGTGTGGGACCCGTACCCCAGTGAGAGTCAGTGTGTGGGGGACGTGTACCCCAGTGAGAGTCAGTGTGTGTGGGCTCAATACCACAGTGAGAGTCAGTGTGTGTGGGACGCGTACCCCAGTGAGAGTCAGTGTGTGTGCGACGTGTACCCCAGTGAGAGTCAGTGTGTGTGGGACGTGTACCCCAGTGAGAGTCAGTGTGTCTGGGACCGTGACCCCAGTGATACTCAGTGTGTGTGGGACCCGTACCCCAGTGAGAGTCAGTGTGTGTGGGACCCGTACCCCAGTGAGAGTCAGCGTGTGTGGGACCCGTACCCCAGTGAGCGACAGTTTGTGTGGGACCCGTACCCCAGTGAGAGTCATCGTGTGCGGGACGTGTACCGCAGTGAGAGTCATTGTGTGTGGGACCCGTACCCCAGTGAGAGTCAGTGTGTGTGGGACCCGTACCTCAGTTAGTGTCAGTGTGTGTGGGACTCGTGCCCCAGTGAGAGTCAGTGTGTGTGGGACCCGTACCCCAGTGAGAGTCAGTGTGTGTGGGACTCGTACCTCAGTAGAGTCAGTGTGTGTGTGGGACCCGTACCCCAGTGAGAGTCAGTGTGTGTGGGACGTGTACCCCAGTGAGAGTCAGTGTGTGTGGGACCCGTACCCCAGTGAGAGTCAGTGTGTGTGGGACCCGTACCCCAGTGAGAGTCAGTGAGCGTGGGACCCGTACCCCAGTGAGAGTCAGTGAGTGTGGGACCCGTACCCCAGTGAGAGTCAGTGTGTGTGGGACGTGTACCCCAGTGAGAGTCAGTGTGTGTGGGACCCGTACCCCAGTGAGAGTCAGTGTGTGTGGGACCCGTACCCCAGTAAGACTCAGTGTGTGTGGGACCCATACCCCAGTAAGAGTCAGTGTGTGTGGGACCCGTACCCCAGTGAGAGTCAGTGTGTGGGGGACGTGTACCCCAGTGAGAGTCAGTGTGTGTGGGCCCAATACCCCAGTGAGAGTCAGTGTGTGTGGGACCCGTACCCCAGTGAGAGTCAGTGTGTGGGGGACCCGTACCCCAGTGAGAGTCAGTTTGTGTGGGACGTGTACCCCAGTGAGACTCAGTGTGTGTGGGACCCGTACCCCAGTGAGAGTCTGTGTGTGTGGGACCCGTACCCCAGTGAGAGTCAGTGTGTGTGGGACCCGTACCCCAGTGAGAGTCATCGTGTGCGGGACGTGTACCGCAGTGAGAGTCATTGTGTGTGGGACCCGTACCCCAGTGAGAGTCAGTGTGTGTGGGACCCGTACCCCAGTGAGAGTCAGTGTGTGTGGGACCCGTACCCCAGTGAGAGTCAGTGTGTGTGGGACCCGTACCCCAGTGAGAGTCAGCGTGTGTGGGACCCGTAACCCAGTGATAGTCAGCGTGTGTGGGACCCGTACCCCAGTGAGAGTCAGTGTGTGTGGGACCCGTACCCCAGTGAGAGTCAGTGAGTGTGTGTGGGACCCATACCCCAGTGAGAGTCAGCGTGTGTGGGACCCGTACCCCAGTGAGAGTCAGTGTGTGTGGGACCCCCACCCCAGTGAGAGTCAGTGTGTGTGGGACCCGTACCCCAGTAAGAGTCAGTGTGTGTGTGTGTGTGGGACCCGTACCCCAGTGGGAGACAGTTTGTGTGGGACCCGTACCCCAGTGAGAGTCATCGTGTGCGGGACGTGTACCCCAGTGAGAGTCAGTGTGTGTGGGACCCGTACCCCAGTGAGAGTCAGTGTGTGTGGGACGTGTACCCCAGTGAGAGTCAGTGTGTGTGGGACCCGTACCCCAGTGAGAGTCAGTGTGTGTGGGACCCGTACCACAGTGAGAGTCAGTGTGTGTGGGATCCGTACCCCAGTGAGAGTCAGTATGTGTGGGACTAGTGCCCCAGTGAGAGTCAGTGTGTGTGGGACCTGTACCCCAGAGAGAGTCAGTGTGTGTGGGACGTGTACCCCAGTGAGAGTCAGTGTGTGTGGGACCCGTACCCCAGTGAGAGTCAGTGAGAGTGGGACCTGTACCCCAGTGAGGGTCAGTGTGTGTGGTTCCTTTACCCCAGTGACAGTCAGTGTGTGTGGGACGTGAACCCCAGTGAGAGTCAGTGTGTGTGGGACCTGTACCCCAGTGAGAGTCAGTGTGTGTGGGACCCGTACCCCAGTGAGTGTCAGTGTGTGTGGGACGTGTACCGCAGTGAGAGTCAGCGTGTGTGGGACCCGTACCCCAGTGAGAGTCAGTGTGTGTGGGACCCGTACCACAGTGAGAGTCAGTGTGTGTGGGATCCGTACCCCAGTGAGAGTCAGTGTGTGTGGGACCCGTATCCCAGTGAGAGTCAGTGTGTGTGGGACCCGTATCCCAGTGAGAGTCAGCGTGTGTGGGACCCGTACACCAGTGAGAGTCAGTGTGTGTGGGACCCGTACCCCAGTGAGAGTCAGTGTGTGTGGGACGTGTACCGCAGTGAGAGTCAGCGTGTGTGGGACCCGTACCCCAGTGAGAGTCAGTGTGTGTGGGACCCGTACCACAGTGAGAGTCAGCGTGTGTGGGACGTGTAACCCAGTGAGTCTCAGTGTGTGTGGGACCCGTACCCCAGTGAGAGTCAGTGTGTGTGGGACCCGTACCCCAGTTAGTGTCAGCGTGTGTGGGACCCGTGCCCCAGTGAGATTCAGTGTGTGTGGGACCCGTACCCCATTGAGAGTCAGTGTGTGTGGGACTGGCACCCCAGTGAGAGTCAGTGTGTGTGGGACCCGTACCCCAGTGAGAGTCAGTGTGTGTGGGACTGGTACCCCAGTGAGAGTCAGCGTGTGTGGGACCCGTACCCCAGTGAGAGTCAGTGTGTGTGGGACCCGTACCCCAGTGAGAGTCAGTGTGTGTGGGACCCGTACCCCAGTGAGAGTCAGTGTGTGTGGGACGTGTACCCCAGTGAGAGTCAGTGTGTGTGGGACCCGTACCCCAGTGAGAGTCAGTGTGTGTGCGACGTGTACCCCAGTGAGAGTCAGTGTGTGTGGGACGTGTACCCAAGTGAGAGTCAGTGTGTGTGGGACCGTTACCCCAGTGAGACTCAGTATGTGTGGGACCCGTACCCCAGTGAGAGTCAGTGTGTGTGGGACCCGTAACCCAGTGAGAGTCAGCGTGTGTGGGACCCGTACCCCAGTGAGTGACAGTTTGTGTGGGACCCGTACCCCAGTGAGAGTCAGTGTGTGTGGGACCCGTACCCCAGTGAGAGACAGTGTGTGTGGGACTGGTACCCCAGTGAGAGTCAGTGTGTGTGGGACCCGTACCACAGTGAGAGTCAGTGTGTGTGGGATCCGTACGCCAGTGAGAGTCAGTGTGTGTGTGTGGGACCCATACCCCAGTGAGATTCAGTGTGTGTGGGACCTGTAACCCAGAGAGACTCAGTGTGTGTGGGACGTGTACCCCAGTGAGAGTCAGTGTGTGTGGGACCCGTACCCCAGTGAGAGTCAGCGTGTGTGGGACCCGTACCCCAGTGAGAGTCAGTGTGTGTGGGACTCGTGCCCCAGTGAGATTCAGTGTGTGTGGGACCTGTACCCCAGTGAGAGTCAGTGTGTGTGGGACGTGTACCCCAGTGAGAGTCAGTGTGTGTGGGACGTGTACCCCAGTGAGAGTCAGTGTGTGTGGGACCCGTACCACAGTGAGAGTCAGCGTGTGTGGGACCCGTACCCCAGTGAGAGTCAGTGTGTGTGTGTGGGACCCGTACCCCAGTGAGAGTCAGTGTGTGTGGGATATGTACCCCAGTGACAGTCAGTGAGAGTGGGACCCGTACACCAGTGACAGTCAGTGTGTGTGTGTCCTGTACCCCAGTGAGAGTCAGTGTGTGTGGGACGTGTACCCCAGTGAGAGTCAGTGTGTGTGGGACTCGTACCCCAGTGAGAGTCATTGTGTGTGGGACCCGTACCCCAGTGAGAGTCAGTGTGTGTGGTACCCTTACCCCAGTGAGAGTCAGTGTGTGGGACACGTACCCAAGTGAGAGACAGTGTGTGTGGTACCCGTACCCCAGTGAGAGTCATCGAGTGCGGGACGTGTACCCCAGTGAGAGTCAGTGTCTGTGGGACGTGTACCCCAGTGAGAGTCAGTGTGTGTGGGACGTGTAACCCAGTGAGAGTCAGTGAGTGTGGGACCCGTACCCCAGTGAGAGTCAGTGTGTGTGGGACCCGTACCCCAGTTAGAGTCAGTGTGTGTGGGACCCGTACCCCAGTGAGAGTCATTGAGTGTGGGACCCGTACCCCAGTGAGAGTCAGTGTGTGTGGGACCCGTACCCCAGTGAGAGTCAGTGTGTGTGGGACCCGTACCCCAGTGAGAGTCAGTGTGTGTGGGACGTGTACCCAAGTGAGAGTCAGTGTGTGTGGGACCGTTACCCCAGTGAGAGTCAGTGTGTGTGGGACCCGTACCCCAGTGAGAGTCAGTGTGTGTGGGACCCGTACCCCAGTGAGAGTCAGGGTGTGTGGGACCCGTACCCCAGTGAGAGTCAGTTTGTGTGGGACTGTACCCCAGTGAGAGTCAGTGTGTGTGGGACCTGTACCCCAGTGAGGGTCAGAGTGTGTGGGACCCGTATCCCAGTGAGAGTCAGAGTGTGTGGGACCCGTACCCCAGTGACAGTCAGCGTGTGTGGGACCTGTAACCCAGTGAGAGTCAGTGTGTGTGGGACCCGTACCCCAGTGAGAGTCAGTGTGTGTGGGACCGTACCCAGTGAGAGTCAGTGTGTGTGGGGACCCGTACCCCAGTGAGAGTCAGTGTGTGTGGGACCGTACCCAGTGAGAGTCAGTGTGTGTGGGACCGGTACCCCAGTGAGAGTCAGTGTGTGTGGGACCCGTACCCCAGTGAGAGTCAGTGTGTGTGGGACCCGTACCCCAGTGAGAGTCAGTGTGTGTGGGACCCGTACCCCAGTGAGAGTCAGCGTGTGTGGGACCCGTACCCCAGTGAGAGTCAGTGTGTGTGGGACGTGTACCCCAGTGAGAGTCAGTGTGTGTGGGACCCGTACCCCAGTGAGAGTCAGCGTGTGTGGGACCCGTACCCCAGTGAGATTCAGTGTGTGTGGGACCCGTACCCCAGTGAGAGTCAGTGTGTGTGGGACTGGTACCCCAGTGAGAGTCAGTGTGTGTGGGACCCGTACCCCAGTGAGAGTCAGTGTGTGTGCGACGTGTACCCAAGTGAGAGTCAGTGTGTGTGGGACCCGTACCCCAGTGAGAGTCAGTGTGTGTGGGACCCGTACCCCAGTGAGAGTCAGTGTGTGTGGGACCCGTACCCCAGTGAGAGTCAGCGTGTGTGGGTCCCTTACCCCAGTGAGTGACAGTTTGTGTGGGACCCGTACCCCAGTGAAAGTCAGTGTGTGTGGGACTGGTACCCCAGTGAGAGTCAGTGTGTGTGGGACCCGTACCACAGTGAGAGTCAGTGTGTGTGGGATCCGTACGCCAGTGAGAGTCAGTGTGTGTGTGTGGGACCCATACCCCAGTGAGATTCAGTGTGTGTGGGACCTGTAACCCAGAGAGAGTCAGTGTGTGTGGGACGTGTACCCCAGTGAGAGTCAGTGTGTGTGGGACCCGTACCCCAGTGAGAGTCAGCGTGTGTGGGACCCGTACCCCAGTGAGAGTCAGTGTGTGTGGGACTCGTGCCCCAGTGAGAGTCAGTGTGTGTGGGACCTGTACCCCAGAGAGAGTCAGTGTGTGTGGGACGTGTACCCCAGTGAGAGTCAGTGTGTGTGGGACCCTTACCACAGTGAGAGTCAGCGTGTGTGGGACCCGTACCCCAGTGAGAGTCAGTGTGTGTGTGTGGGACCCGTACCCCAATGAGAGTCAGTGTGTGTGGGTTATGTACCCCAGTGAGAGTCAGTGAGAGTGGGACCCGTACACCAGTGACAGTCAGTGTGTGTGTGTCCTGTACCCCAGTGAGAGTCAGTGTGTGTGGGACCGTACCCCAGTGAGAGTCAGTGTGTGTGGTACCCTTACCCCAGTGAGAGTCAGTGTGTGTGGGACCCGTACCCCAGTGAGAGTCAGTGTGTGTGGTACCCTTACCCCAGTGAGAGTCAGTGTGTGGGACACGTACCCAAGTGAGAGACAGTGAGTGTGGGACCCGTACCAAAGAGAGAGTCAGTGTGTGTGGTACCCGTACCCCAGTGAGAGTCATCGAGTGCGGGACGTGTACCCCAGTGAGAGTCAGTGTGTGTGGGACGTGTACCCCAGTGAGAGTCAGTGTGTGTGGGACGTGTAACCCAGTGAGAGTCAGTGTGTGTGGGACCCGTACCCCAGTGAGAGTCAGTGAGTGTGGGACCCGTACCCCAGTGAGAGTCAGTGTGTGTGGGACCCGTACCCCAGTTAGAGTCAGTGTGTGTGGGACCCGTACCCCAGTGAGAGTCATTGAGTGTGGGACCCGTACCCCAGTGAGAGTCAGTGTGTGTGGGACCCGTACCCCAGTGAGAGTCAGTGTGTGTGGGACCCATACCCCAGTGAGAGTCAGTGTGTGTGCGACCCGTACCCCAGTGAGAGTCATCGTGTGCGGGACGTGTACCCCAGTGAGAGTCAGCGTGTGAATGACCCGTACCCCAGTGAGAGTCAATGTGTGTGGGACTGGTACCCCAGTGAGAGTCAGTGTGTGTGGGACCCATACCACAGTGAAATTCAGTGTGTGTGGGATCCGTATGCCAATGAGAGTCAGCGTGTGTGTGTGGGACCCATACCTCAGTGAAAGTCAGTGTGTGTGGGACTCGTACCCCAGTGAGAGTCAGTGTGTGTGGGACCCGTACCCCAGTGAGAGTCAGTGTGTGTGGGACTCGTGCCCCAGTGAGATTCAGTGTGTGTGGGACGTGTACCCCAGTGAGAGTCAGTGTGTGTGGGACCCGTACCCCAGTAAGAGTCAGTGTGTTGGACCCGTACCCCAGTGAGAGTCAGTGTGTTTGTGTGGGACCCGTACCCCAGTGAGAGTCAGTGTGTGTGGGACGTGTACCCCAGTGGGAGTCAGTGTGTGTGGGACCCGTACCCCAGTGAGAGTCAGTGTGTGTGGGATCCGTACGCCAGTGAGAGTCTGTGTTTGTGTGGGACCCATACCCCAGTGAGATTCAGTGTGTGTGGGACCTGTAACCCAGAGAGAGTCAGTGTGTGTGAGACGTGTACCCCAGTGAGAGTCAGTGTGTGTGGGACCCGTACCCCAGTGAGAGTCAGCGTGTGTGGGACCCGTACCCCAGTGAGAGTCAGTGTGTGTGGGACTCGTGCCCCAGTGAGATTCAGTGTGTGTGGGACCTGTACCCCAGTGAGAGTCAGTGTGTGTGGGACGTGTACCCCAGTGAGAGTCAGTGTGTGTGAGACCCATACCCCAGTGAGAGTCAGTGAGTGTGGGACCCGTACACCAGTGAGAGTCAGTGTGTGCGTTACCCGTACCCCAGTGAGAGTCAGTGTGTGTGGGACTGTACCCCAGTGAGAGTCAGTGAGTGTGGGACCCGTACCCCAGTGAGAGTCAGTGTGTGTGGGACCCGTACCCCAGTGAGAGTCAGTGTGTGTGGGACCCGTACCCCAGTGAGAGTCAATTTGAGTGGGACACGTACCCCAGTGAGAGACAGTGTGTGTGGGACCCGTACCCCAGTGAGAGTCAGTGTGTGTGGTACCCTGTACCCCAGTGAGAGTCAGTGTCTGTGGGACGTGTACCCCAGTGAGAGTCAGTGTGTGTGGGACGTGTAACCCAGTGAGAGTCAGTGAGTGTGGGACCCGTACCCCAGTGAGAGTCAGTGTGTGTGGGACCGGTACCCCAGTGAGAGTCAGTGTGTGTGGGACCCGTACCCCAGTGAGAGTCAGTGAGTGTGGGACCCGTACCCCAGTGAGAGTCAGTGTGTGTGGGACCCGTACCCCAGTGAGAGTCAGCGTGTGTGGGACCCGTACCCCAGTGAGAGTCAGTGTGTGTGGGACCCGTACCCCAGTGAGAGTCAGTGTGTGTGGGACCCGTACCCCAGTGAGAGTCAGCGTGTGTGGGACCCGTACCCCAGTGAGAGTCAGTGTGTGTGGGACCCGTACCCCAGTTAGAGTCAGTGAGTGTGGGACCCGTACCACAGTGAGAGTCAGTGTGTGTGGGACCGTACCCCAGTGAGAGTCAGTGTGTGTGGGACCCGTACCCCAGTGAGAGTCAGTGTGTGTGCGACCCGTACCCCAGTGAGAGTCAGTGTGTGTGCGACCCGTACCCCAGTGAGAGTCATCGTGTGCGGGACGTGTACCCCAGTGAGAGTCAGTGTGTGAATGACCCGTACCCCAGTGAGAGTCAGTGTGTGTGGGACGTGTACCCCAGTGAGAGTCAGTGTGTGTGGGACCCGTACCCCAGTGAGAGTCAGTGTGTGTGGGACCCGTACCCCAGTGAGAGTCAGTGTGTCTGGGACCCGAACCCCAGTGAGAGTCAGCGTGTGTGGGACCCGTACCCCAGTGAGAGTCAGCGTGTGTGGGACCCGTACCCCAGTGAGAGTCAGTGTGTGTGGGACGTGTAACCCAGTGAGAGTCAGTGTGTGTGGGACCCGTACCCCAGTGAGAGTCAGTGTGTGTGGGACCCGTACCCCAGTTAGTGTCAGTGTGTGTGGGACCCGTGCCCCAGTGAGAGTCAGTGTGTGTGGGACCCGTACCCCAGTGAGAGTCAGTGTGTGTGGGACCCGTACCCCAGTGAGAGTCAGTGTGTGTGGGACCCGTACCCCAGTGAGAGTCAGTGTGTGTGGGACCCGTACCCCAGTGAGAGTCAGTGTGTGTGGGACCCGTACCCCAGTGAGAGTCAGTGTGTGTGGGACCCGTACCCCAGTGAGAGTCAGTGTGTGTGGGACCCCAGTGAGAGTCAGTGTGTGTGGGACCCGTACCCCAGTGAGAGTCAGTGTGTGTGGGACCCGTACCAGTGTGAGTCAGTGTGAGTGTGTGTGACCCGTACCCCAGTGAGAGTCAGTGTGTGTGGGACCCGTACCCCAGTGAGAGTCAGTGTGTGTGGGTACCCCAGTGAGAGTCAGTGTGTGTGTGTGGGTACCCCAGTGAGAGTCAGTGTGTGTGGGACCCGTACCCCAGTGAGAGTCAGTGTGTGTGGGACCCGTACCCCAGTGAGAGTCAGTGTGTGTGGGACCCGTGAGAGTCAGTGTGTGTGGGACCCGTACCCCAGTGAGAGTCAGTGTGTGTGTGTGAGACCCGTACACCAGTGAGAGTCAGTGTGTGTGGGACCCGTACCCCAGTGAGAGTCAGTGTGTGTGGGACCCGTACCCCAGTGAGAGTCAGTGTGTGTGGGACCCGTACCCCAGTGAGAGTCAGTGTGTGTGGGACCCGTACCCCAGTGAGAGTCAGTGTGTGTGGGACCCGTACCCCAGTGAGAGTCAGTGTGTGTGGGACCCGTACCCCAGTGAGAGTCAGTGTGTGTGGGACCCGTACCCCAGTGAGAGTCAGTGTGTGTGGGACCCGTACCCCAGTGAGAGTCAGTGTGTGTGGGACCCGTACCCCAGTGAGAGTCAGTGTGTGTGGGACCCGTACCCCAGTGAGAGTCAGTGTGTGTGGGACCCGTACCCCAGTGAGAGTCAGTGTGTGTGTGGGACCCCCAGTGAGAGTCTGTGTGTGTGGGACCCGTACCCCAGTGAGAGTCAGTGTGTGTGGGACCCGTACCCCAGTGAGAGTCAGTGTGTGTGGGACCCGTACCCCAGTGAGAGTCAGTGTGTGTGGGACCCGTACCCCAGTGAGAGTCAGTGTGTGTGGGACCCGTACCCCAGTGAGAGTCAGTGTGTGTGGGACCCGTACCCCAGTGAGAGTCAGTGTGTGTGGGACCCGTACCCCAGTGAGAGTCAGTGTGTGTGGGACCCGTACCCCAGTGAGAGTCAGTGTGTGTGGGACCCGTACCCCAGTGAGAGTCAGTGTGTGTGGGACCCGTACCCCAGTGAGAGTCAGTGTGTGTGGGACCCGTACCCCAGTGAGAGTCAGTGTGTGTGGGACCCGTACCCCAGTGAGAGTCAGTGTGTGTGGGACCCGTACCCCAGTGAGAGTCAGTGTGTGTGGGACCCGTACCCCAGTGAGAGTCAGTGTGTGTGGGACCCGTACCCCAGTGAGAGTCAGTGTGTGTGGGACCCGTACCCCAGTGAGAGTCAGTGTGTGTGGGACCCGTACCCCAGTGAGAGTCAGTGTGTGTGGGACCCGTACCCCAGTGAGAGTCAGTGTGTGTGGGACCCGTACCCCAGTGAGAGTCAGTGTGTGTGGGACCCGTACCCCAGTGAGAGTCAGTGTGTGTGGGACCCGTACCCCAGTGAGAGTCAGTGTGTGTGGGACCCGTACCCCAGTGAGAGTCAGTGTGTGTGGGACCCGTACCCCAGTGAGAGTCAGTGTGTGTGGGACCCGTACCCCAGTGAGAGTCAGTGTGTGTGGGACCCGTACCCCAGTGAGAGTCAGTGTGTGTGGGACCCGTACCCCAGTGAGAGTCAGTGTGTGTGGGACCCGTACCCCAGTGAGAGTCAGTGTGTGTGGGACCCGTACCCCAGTGAGAGTCAGTGTGTGTGGGACCCGTACCCCAGTGAGAGTCAGTGTGTGTGGGACCCGTACCCCAGTGAGAGTCAGTGTGTGTGGGACCCGTACCCCAGTGAGAGTCAGTGTGTGTGGGACCCGTACCCCAGTGAGAGTCAGTGTGTGTGGGACCCGTACCCCAGTGAGAGTCAGTGTGTGTGGGACCCGTACCCCAGTGAGAGTCAGTGTGTGTGGGACCCGTACCCCAGTGAGAGTCAGTGTGTGTGGGACCCGTACCCCAGTGAGAGTCAGTGTGTGTGGGACCCGTACCCCAGTGAGAGTCAGTGTGTGTGGGACCCGTACCCCAGTGAGAGTCAGTGTGTGTGGGACCCGTACCCCAGTGAGAGTCAGTGTGTGTGGGACCCGTACCCCAGTGAGAGTCAGTGTGTGTGGGACCCGTACCCCAGTGAGAGTCAGTGTGTGTGGGACCCGTACCCCAGTGAGAGTCAGTGTGTGTGGGACCCGTACCCCAGTGAGAGTCAGTGTGTGTGGGACCCGTACCCCAGTGAGAGTCAGTGTGTGTGGGACCCGTACCCCAGTGAGAGTCAGTGTGTGTGGGACCCGTACCCCAGTGAGAGTCAGTGTGTGTGGGACCCGTACCCCAGTGAGAGTCAGTGTGTGTGGGACCCGTACCCCAGTGAGAGTCAGTGTGTGTGGGACCCGTACCCCAGTGAGAGTCAGTGTGTGTGGGACCCGTACCCCAGTGAGAGTCAGTGTGTGTGGGACCCGTACCCCAGTGAGAGTCAGTGTGTGTGGGACCCGTACCCCAGTGAGAGTCAGTGTGTGTGGGACCCGTACCCCAGTGAGAGTCAGTGTGTGTGGGACCCGTACCCCAGTGAGAGTCAGTGTGTGTGGGACCCGTACCCCAGTGAGAGTCAGTGTGTGTGGGACCCGTACCCCAGTGAGAGTCAGTGTGTGTGGGACCCGTACCCCAGTGAGAGTCAGTGTGTGTGGGACCCGTACCCCAGTGAGAGTCAGTGTGTGTGGGACCCGTACCCCAGTGAGAGTCAGTGTGTGTGGGACCCGTACCCCAGTGAGAGTCAGTGTGTGTGGGACCCGTACCCCAGTGAGAGTCAGTGTGTGTGGGACCCGTACCCCAGTGAGAGTCAGTGTGTGTGGGACCCGTACCCCAGTGAGAGTCAGTGTGTGTGGGACCCGTACCCCAGTGAGAGTCAGTGTGTGTGGGACCCGTACCCCAGTGAGAGTCAGTGTGTGTGGGACCCGTACCCCAGTGAGAGTCAGTGTGTGTGGGACCCGTACCCCAGTGAGAGTCAGTGTGTGTGGGACCCGTACCCCAGTGAGAGTCAGTGTGTGTGGGACCCGTACCCCAGTGAGAGTCAGTGTGTGTGGGACCCGTACCCCAGTGAGAGTCAGTGTGTGTGGGACCCGTACCCCAGTGAGAGTCAGTGTGTGTGGGACCCGTACCCCAGTGAGAGTCAGTGTGTGTGGGACCCGTACCCCAGTGAGAGTCAGTGTGTGTGGGACCCGTACCCCAGTGAGAGTCAGTGTGTGTGGGACCCGTACCCCAGTGAGAGTCAGTGTGTGTGGGACCCGTACCCCAGTGAGAGTCAGTGTGTGTGGGACCCGTACCCCAGTGAGAGTCAGTGTGTGTGGGACCCGTACCCCAGTGAGAGTCAGTGTGTGTGGGACCCGTACCCCAGTGAGAGTCAGTGTGTGTGGGACCCGTACCCCAGTGAGAGTCAGTGTGTGTGGGACCCGTACCCCAGTGAGAGTCAGTGTGTGTGGGACCCGTACCCCAGTGAGAGTCAGTGTGTGTGGGACCCGTACCCCAGTGAGAGTCAGTGTGTGTGGGACCCGTACCCCAGTGAGAGTCAGTGTGTGTGGGACCCGTACCCCAGTGAGAGTCAGTGTGTGTGGGACCCGTACCCCAGTGAGAGTCAGTGTGTGTGGGACCCGTACCCCAGTGAGAGTCAGTGTGTGTGGGACCCGTACCCCAGTGAGAGTCAGTGTGTGTGGGACCCGTACCCCAGTGAGAGTCAGTGTGTGTGGGACCCGTACCCCAGTGAGAGTCAGTGTGTGTGGGACCCGTACCCCAGTGAGAGTCAGTGTGTGTGGGACCCGTACCCCAGTGAGAGTCAGTGTGTGTGGGACCCGTACCCCAGTGAGAGTCAGTGTGTGTGGGACCCGTACCCCAGTGAGAGTCAGTGTGTGTGGGACCCGTACCCCAGTGAGAGTCAGTGTGTGTGGGACCCGTACCCCAGTGAGAGTCAGTGTGTGTGGGACCCGTACCCCAGTGAGAGTCAGTGTGTGTGGGACCCGTACCCCAGTGAGAGTCAGTGTGTGTGGGACCCGTACCCCAGTGAGAGTCAGTGTGTGTGGGACCCGTACCCCAGTGAGAGTCAGTGTGTGTGGGACCCGTACCCCAGTGAGAGTCAGTGTGTGTGGGACCCGTACCCCAGTGAGAGTCAGTGTGTGTGGGACCCGTACCCCAGTGAGAGTCAGTGTGTGTGGGACCCGTACCCCAGTGAGAGTCAGTGTGTGTGGGACCCGTACCCCAGTGAGAGTCAGTGTGTGTGGGACCCGTACCCCAGTGAGAGTCAGTGTGTGTGGGACCCGTACCCCAGTGAGAGTCAGTGTGTGTGGGACCCGTACCCCAGTGAGAGTCAGTGTGTGTGGGACCCGTACCCCAGTGAGAGTCAGTGTGTGTGGGACCCGTACCCCAGTGAGAGTCAGTGTGTGTGGGACCCGTACCCCAGTGAGAGTCAGTGTGTGTGGGACCCGTACCCCAGTGAGAGTCAGTGTGTGTGGGACCCGTACCCCAGTGAGAGTCAGTGTGTGTGGGACCCGTACCCCAGTGAGAGTCAGTGTGTGTGGGACCCGTACCCCAGTGAGAGTCAGTGTGTGTGGGACCCGTACCCCAGTGAGAGTCAGTGTGTGTGGGACCCGTACCCCAGTGAGAGTCAGTGTGTGTGGGACCCGTACCCCAGTGAGAGTCAGTGTGTGTGGGACCCGTACCCCAGTGAGAGTCAGTGTGTGTGGGACCCGTACCCCAGTGAGAGTCAGTGTGTGTGGGACCCGTACCCCAGTGAGAGTCAGTGTGTGTGGGACCCGTACCCCAGTGAGAGTCAGTGTGTGTGGGACCCGTACCCCAGTGAGAGTCAGTGTGTGTGGGACCCGTACCCCAGTGAGAGTCAGTGTGTGTGGGACCCGTACCCCAGTGAGAGTCAGTGTGTGTGGGACCCGTACCCCAGTGAGAGTCAGTGTGTGTGGGACCCGTACCCCAGTGAGAGTCAGTGTGTGTGGGACCCGTACCCCAGTGAGAGTCAGTGTGTGTGGGACCCGTACCCCAGTGAGAGTCAGTGTGTGTGGGACCCGTACCCCAGTGAGAGTCAGTGTGTGTGGGACCCGTACCCCAGTGAGAGTCAGTGTGTGTGGGACCCGTACCCCAGTGAGAGTCAGTGTGTGTGGGACCCGTACCCCAGTGAGAGTCAGTGTGTGTGGGACCCGTACCCCAGTGAGAGTCAGTGTGTGTGGGACCCGTACCCCAGTGAGAGTCAGTGTGTGTGGGACCCGTACCCCAGTGAGAGTCAGTGTGTGTGGGACCCGTACCCCAGTGAGAGTCAGTGTGTGTGGGACCCGTACCCCAGTGAGAGTCAGTGTGTGTGGGACCCGTACCCCAGTGAGAGTCAGTGTGTGTGGGACCCGTACCCCAGTGAGAGTCAGTGTGTGTGGGACCCGTACCCCAGTGAGAGTCAGTGTGTGTGGGACCCGTACCCCAGTGAGAGTCAGTGTGTGTGGGACCCGTACCCCAGTGAGAGTCAGTGTGTGTGGGACCCGTACCCCAGTGAGAGTCAGTGTGTGTGGGACCCGTACCCCAGTGAGAGTCAGTGTGTGTGGGACCCGTACCCCAGTGAGAGTCAGTGTGTGTGGGACCCGTACCCCAGTGAGAGTCAGTGTGTGTGGGACCCGTACCCCAGTGAGAGTCAGTGTGTGTGGGACCCGTACCCCAGTGAGAGTCAGTGTGTGTGGGACCCGTACCCCAGTGAGAGTCAGTGTGTGTGGGACCCGTACCCCAGTGAGAGTCAGTGTGTGTGGGACCCGTACCCCAGTGAGAGTCAGTGTGTGTGGGACCCGTACCCCAGTGAGAGTCAGTGTGTGTGGGACCCGTACCCCAGTGAGAGTCAGTGTGTGTGGGACCCGTACCCCAGTGAGAGTCAGTGTGTGTGGGACCCGTACCCCAGTGAGAGTCAGTGTGTGTGGGACCCGTACCCCAGTGAGAGTCAGTGTGTGTGGGACCCGTACCCCAGTGAGAGTCAGTGTGTGTGGGACCCGTACCCCAGTGAGAGTCAGTGTGTGTGGGACCCGTACCCCAGTGAGAGTCAGTGTGTGTGGGACCCGTACCCCAGTGAGAGTCAGTGTGTGTGGGACCCGTACCCCAGTGAGAGTCAGTGTGTGTGGGACCCGTACCCCAGTGAGAGTCAGTGTGTGTGGGACCCGTACCCCAGTGAGAGTCAGTGTGTGTGGGACCCGTACCCCAGTGAGAGTCAGTGTGTGTGGGACCCGTACCCCAGTGAGAGTCAGTGTGTGTGGGACCCGTACCCCAGTGAGAGTCAGTGTGTGTGGGACCCGTACCCCAGTGAGAGTCAGTGTGTGTGGGACCCGTACCCCAGTGAGAGTCAGTGTGTGTGGGACCCGTACCCCAGTGAGAGTCAGTGTGTGTGGGACCCGTACCCCAGTGAGAGTCAGTGTGTGTGGGACCCGTACCCCAGTGAGAGTCAGTGTGTGTGGGACCCGTACCCCAGTGAGAGTCAGTGTGTGTGGGACCCGTACCCCAGTGAGAGTCAGTGTGTGTGGGACCCGTACCCCAGTGAGAGTCAGTGTGTGTGGGACCCGTACCCCAGTGAGAGTCAGTGTGTGTGGGACCCGTACCCCAGTGAGAGTCAGTGTGTGTGGGACCCGTACCCCAGTGAGAGTCAGTGTGTGTGGGACCCGTACCCCAGTGAGAGTCAGTGTGTGTGGGACCCGTACCCCAGTGAGAGTCAGTGTGTGTGGGACCCGTACCCCAGTGAGAGTCAGTGTGTGTGGGACCCGTACCCCAGTGAGAGTCAGTGTGTGTGGGACCCGTACCCCAGTGAGAGTCAGTGTGTGTGGGACCCGTACCCCAGTGAGAGTCAGTGTGTGTGGGACCCGTACCCCAGTGAGAGTCAGTGTGTGTGGGACCCGTACCCCAGTGAGAGTCAGTGTGTGTGGGACCCGTACCCCAGTGAGAGTCAGTGTGTGTGGGACCCGTACCCCAGTGAGAGTCAGTGTGTGTGGGACCCGTACCCCAGTGAGAGTCAGTGTGTGTGGGACCCGTACCCCAGTGAGAGTCAGTGTGTGTGGGACCCGTACCCCAGTGAGAGTCAGTGTGTGTGGGACCCGTACCCCAGTGAGAGTCAGTGTGTGTGGGACCCGTACCCCAGTGAGAGTCAGTGTGTGTGGGACCCGTACCCCAGTGAGAGTCAGTGTGTGTGGGACCCGTACCCCAGTGAGAGTCAGTGTGTGTGGGACCCGTACCCCAGTGAGAGTCAGTGTGTGTGGGACCCGTACCCCAGTGAGAGTCAGTGTGTGTGGGACCCGTACCCCAGTGAGAGTCAGTGTGTGTGGGACCCGTACCCCAGTGAGAGTCAGTGTGTGTGGGACCCGTACCCCAGTGAGAGTCAGTGTGTGTGGGACCCGTACCCCAGTGAGAGTCAGTGTGTGTGGGACCCGTACCCCAGTGAGAGTCAGTGTGTGTGGGACCCGTACCCCAGTGAGAGTCAGTGTGTGTGGGACCCGTACCCCAGTGAGAGTCAGTGTGTGTGGGACCCGTACCCCAGTGAGAGTCAGTGTGTGTGGGACCCGTACCCCAGTGAGAGTCAGTGTGTGTGGGACCCGTACCCCAGTGAGAGTCAGTGTGTGTGGGACCCGTACCCCAGTGAGAGTCAGTGTGTGTGGGACCCGTACCCCAGTGAGAGTCAGTGTGTGTGGGACCCGTACCCCAGTGAGAGTCAGTGTGTGTGGGACCCGTACCCCAGTGAGAGTCAGTGTGTGTGGGACCCGTACCCCAGTGAGAGTCAGTGTGTGTGGGACCCGTACCCCAGTGAGAGTCAGTGTGTGTGGGACCCGTACCCCAGTGAGAGTCAGTGTGTGTGGGACCCGTACCCCAGTGAGAGTCAGTGTGTGTGGGACCCGTACCCCAGTGAGAGTCAGTGTGTGTGGGACCCGTACCCCAGTGAGAGTCAGTGTGTGTGGGACCCGTACCCCAGTGAGAGTCAGTGTGTGTGGGACCCGTACCCCAGTGAGAGTCAGTGTGTGTGGGACCCGTACCCCAGTGAGAGTCAGTGTGTGTGGGACCCGTACCCCAGTGAGAGTCAGTGTGTGTGGGACCCGTACCCCAGTGAGAGTCAGTGTGTGTGGGACCCGTACCCCAGTGAGAGTCAGTGTGTGTGGGACCCGTACCCCAGTGAGAGTCAGTGTGTGTGGGACCCGTACCCCAGTGAGAGTCAGTGTGTGTGGGACCCGTACCCCAGTGAGAGTCAGTGTGTGTGGGACCCGTACCCCAGTGAGAGTCAGTGTGTGTGGGACCCGTACCCCAGTGAGAGTCAGTGTGTGTGGGACCCGTACCCCAGTGAGAGTCAGTGTGTGTGGGACCCGTACCCCAGTGAGAGTCAGTGTGTGTGGGACCCGTACCCCAGTGAGAGTCAGTGTGTGTGGGACCCGTACCCCAGTGAGAGTCAGTGTGTGTGGGACCCGTACCCCAGTGAGAGTCAGTGTGTGTGGGACCCGTACCCCAGTGAGAGTCAGTGTGTGTGGGACCCGTACCCCAGTGAGAGTCAGTGTGTGTGGGACCCGTACCCCAGTGAGAGTCAGTGTGTGTGGGACCCGTACCCCAGTGAGAGTCAGTGTGTGTGGGACCCGTACCCCAGTGAGAGTCAGTGTGTGTGGGACCCGTACCCCAGTGAGAGTCAGTGTGTGTGGGACCCGTACCCCAGTGAGAGTCAGTGTGTGTGGGACCCGTACCCCAGTGAGAGTCAGTGTGTGTGGGACCCGTACCCCAGTGAGAGTCAGTGTGTGTGGGACCCGTACCCCAGTGAGAGTCAGTGTGTGTGGGACCCGTACCCAGTGAGAGTCAGTGTGTGTGGGACCCGTACCCCAGTGAGAGTCAGTGTGTGTGGGACCCGTACCCCAGTGAGAGTCAGTGTGTGTGGGACCCGTACCCCAGTGAGAGTCAGTGTGTGTGGGACCCGTACCCCAGTGAGAGTCAGTGTGTGTGGGACCCGTACCCCAGTGAGAGTCAGTGTGTGTGGGACCCGTACCCCAGTGAGAGTCAGTGTGTGTGGGACCCGTACCCCAGTGAGAGTCAGTGTGTGTGGGACCCGTACCCCAGTGAGAGTCAGTGTGTGTGGGACCCGTACCCCAGTGAGAGTCAGTGTGTGTGGGACCCGTACCCCAGTGAGAGTCAGTGTGTGTGGGACCCGTACCCCAGTGAGAGTCAGTGTGTGTGGGACCCGTACCCCAGTGAGAGTCAGTGTGTGTGGGACCCGTACCCCAGTGAGAGTCAGTGTGTGTGGGACCCGTACCCCAGTGAGAGTCAGTGTGTGTGGGACCCGTACCCCAGTGAGAGTCAGTGTGTGTGGGACCCGTACCCCAGTGAGAGTCAGTGTGTGTGGGACCCGTACCCCAGTGAGAGTCAGTGTGTGTGGGACCCGTACCCCAGTGAGAGTCAGTGTGTGTGGGACCCGTACCCCAGTGAGAGTCAGTGTGTGTGGGACCCGTACCCCAGTGAGAGTCAGTGTGTGTGGGACCCGTACCCCAGTGAGAGTCAGTGTGTGTGGGACCCGTACCCCAGTGAGAGTCAGTGTGTGTGGGACCCGTACCCCAGTGAGAGTCAGTGTGTGTGGGACCCGTACCCCAGTGAGAGTCAGTGTGTGTGGGACCCGTACCCCAGTGAGAGTCAGTGTGTGTGGGACCCGTACCCCAGTGAGAGTCAGTGTGTGTGGGACCCGTACCCCAGTGAGAGTCAGTGTGTGTGGGACCCGTACCCCAGTGAGAGTCAGTGTGTGTGGGACCCGTACCCCAGTGAGAGTCAGTGTGTGTGGGACCCGTACCCCAGTGAGAGTCAGTGTGTGTGGGACCCGTACCCCAGTGAGAGTCAGTGTGTGTGGGACCCGTACCCCAGTGAGAGTCAGTGTGTGTGGGACCCGTACCCCAGTGAGAGTCAGTGTGTGTGGGACCCGTACCCCAGTGAGAGTCAGTGTGTGTGGGACCCGTACCCCAGTGAGAGTCAGTGTGTGTGGGACCCGTACCCCAGTGAGAGTCAGTGTGTGTGGGACCCGTACCCCAGTGAGAGTCAGTGTGTGTGGGACCCGTACCCCAGTGAGAGTCAGTGTGTGTGGGACCCGTACCCCAGTGAGAGTCAGTGTGTGTGGGACCCGTACCCCAGTGAGAGTCAGTGTGTGTGGGACCCGTACCCCAGTGAGAGTCAGTGTGTGTGGGACCCGTACCCCAGTGAGAGTCAGTGTGTGTGGGACCCGTACCCCAGTGAGAGTCAGTGTGTGTGGGACCCGTACCCCAGTGAGAGTCAGTGTGTGTGGGACCCGTACCCCAGTGAGAGTCAGTGTGTGTGGGACCCGTACCCCAGTGAGAGTCAGTGTGTGTGGGACCCGTACCCCAGTGAGAGTCAGTGTGTGTGGGACCCGTACCCCAGTGAGAGTCAGTGTGTGTGGGACCCGTACCCCAGTGAGAGTCAGTGTGTGTGGGACCCGTACCCCAGTGAGAGTCAGTGTGTGTGGGACCCGTACCCCAGTGAGAGTCAGTGTGTGTGGGACCCGTACCCCAGTGAGAGTCAGTGTGTGTGGGACCCGTACCCCAGTGAGAGTCAGTGTGTGTGGGACCCGTACCCCAGTGAGAGTCAGTGTGTGTGGGACCCGTACCCCAGTGAGAGTCAGTGTGTGTGGGACCCGTACCCCAGTGAGAGTCAGTGTGTGTGGGACCCGTACCCCAGTGAGAGTCAGTGTGTGTGGGACCCGTACCCCAGTGAGAGTCAGTGTGTGTGGGACCCGTACCCCAGTGAGAGTCAGTGTGTGTGGGACCCGTACCCCAGTGAGAGTCAGTGTGTGTGGGACCCGTACCCCAGTGAGAGTCAGTGTGTGTGGGACCCGTACCCCAGTGAGAGTCAGTGTGTGTGGGACCCGTACCCCAGTGAGAGTCAGTGTGTGTGGGACCCGTACCCCAGTGAGAGTCAGTGTGTGTGGGACCCGTACCCCAGTGAGAGTCAGTGTGTGTGGGACCCGTACCCCAGTGAGAGTCAGTGTGTGTGGGACCCGTACCCCAGTGAGAGTCAGTGTGTGTGGGACCCGTACCCCAGTGAGAGTCAGTGTGTGTGGGACCCGTACCCCAGTGAGAGTCAGTGTGTGTGGGACCCGTACCCCAGTGAGAGTCAGTGTGTGTGGGACCCGTACCCCAGTGAGAGTCAGTGTGTGTGGGACCCGTACCCCAGTGAGAGTCAGTGTGTGTGGGACCCGTACCCCAGTGAGAGTCAGTGTGTGTGGGACCCGTACCCCAGTGAGAGTCAGTGTGTGTGGGACCCGTACCCCAGTGAGAGTCAGTGTGTGTGGGACCCGTACCCCAGTGAGAGTCAGTGTGTGTGGGACCCGTACCCCAGTGAGAGTCAGTGTGTGTGGGACCCGTACCCCAGTGAGAGTCAGTGTGTGTGGGACCCGTACCCCAGTGAGAGTCAGTGTGTGTGGGACCCGTACCCCAGTGAGAGTCAGTGTGTGTGGGACCCGTACCCCAGTGAGAGTCAGTGTGTGTGGGACCCGTACCCCAGTGAGAGTCAGTGTGTGTGGGACCCGTACCCCAGTGAGAGTCAGTGTGTGTGGGACCCGTACCCCAGTGAGAGTCAGTGTGTGTGGGACCCGTACCCCAGTGAGAGTCAGTGTGTGTGGGACCCGTACCCCAGTGAGAGTCAGTGTGTGTGGGACCCGTACCCCAGTGAGAGTCAGTGTGTGTGGGACCCGTACCCCAGTGAGAGTCAGTGTGTGTGGGACCCGTACCCCAGTGAGAGTCAGTGTGTGTGGGACCCGTACCCCAGTGAGAGTCAGTGTGTGTGGGACCCGTACCCCAGTGAGAGTCAGTGTGTGTGGGACCCGTACCCCAGTGAGAGTCAGTGTGTGTGGGACCCGTACCCCAGTGAGAGTCAGTGTGTGTGGGACCCGTACCCCAGTGAGAGTCAGTGTGTGTGGGACCCGTACCCCAGTGAGAGTCAGTGTGTGTGGGACCCGTACCCCAGTGAGAGTCAGTGTGTGTGGGACCCGTACCCCAGTGAGAGTCAGTGTGTGTGGGACCCGTACCCCAGTGAGAGTCAGTGTGTGTGGGACCCGTACCCCAGTGAGAGTCAGTGTGTGTGGGACCCGTACCCCAGTGAGAGTCAGTGTGTGTGGGACCCGTACCCCAGTGAGAGTCAGTGTGTGTGGGACCCGTACCCCAGTGAGAGTCAGTGTGTGTGGGACCCGTACCCCAGTGAGAGTCAGTGTGTGTGGGACCCGTACCCCAGTGAGAGTCAGTGTGTGTGGGACCCGTACCCCAGTGAGAGTCAGTGTGTGTGGGACCCGTACCCCAGTGAGAGTCAGTGTGTGTGGGACCCGTACCCCAGTGAGAGTCAGTGTGTGTGGGACCCGTACCCCAGTGAGAGTCAGTGTGTGTGGGACCCGTACCCCAGTGAGAGTCAGTGTGTGTGGGACCCGTACCCCAGTGAGAGTCAGTGTGTGTGGGACCCGTACCCCAGTGAGAGTCAGTGTGTGTGGGACCCGTACCCCAGTGAGAGTCAGTGTGTGTGGGACCCGTACCCCAGTGAGAGTCAGTGTGTGTGGGACCCGTACCCCAGTGAGAGTCAGTGTGTGTGGGACCCGTACCCCAGTGAGAGTCAGTGTGTGTGGGACCCGTACCCCAGTGAGAGTCAGTGTGTGTGGGACCCGTACCCCAGTGAGAGTCAGTGTGTGTGGGACCCGTACCCCAGTGAGAGTCAGTGTGTGTGGGACCCGTACCCCAGTGAGAGTCAGTGTGTGTGGGACCCGTACCCCAGTGAGAGTCAGTGTGTGTGGGACCCGTACCCCAGTGAGAGTCAGTGTGTGTGGGACCCGTACCCCAGTGAGAGTCAGTGTGTGTGGGACCCGTACCCCAGTGAGAGTCAGTGTGTGTGGGACCCGTACCCCAGTGAGAGTCAGTGTGTGTGGGACCCGTACCCCAGTGAGAGTCAGTGTGTGTGGGACCCGTACCCCAGTGAGAGTCAGTGTGTGTGGGACCCGTACCCCAGTGAGAGTCAGTGTGTGTGGGACCCGTACCCCAGTGAGAGTCAGTGTGTGTGGGACCCGTACCCCAGTGAGAGTCAGTGTGTGTGGGACCCGTACCCCAGTGAGAGTCAGTGTGTGTGGGACCCGTACCCCAGTGAGAGTCAGTGTGTGTGGGACCCGTACCCCAGTGAGAGTCAGTGTGTGTGGGACCCGTACCCCAGTGAGAGTCAGTGTGTGTGGGACCCGTACCCCAGTGAGAGTCAGTGTGTGTGGGACCCGTACCCCAGTGAGAGTCAGTGTGTGTGGGACCCGTACCCCAGTGAGAGTCAGTGTGTGTGGGACCCGTACCCCAGTGAGAGTCAGTGTGTGTGGGACCCGTACCCCAGTGAGAGTCAGTGTGTGTGGGACCCGTACCCCAGTGAGAGTCAGTGTGTGTGGGACCCGTACCCCAGTGAGAGTCAGTGTGTGTGGGACCCGTACCCCAGTGAGAGTCAGTGTGTGTGGGACCCGTACCCCAGTGAGAGTCAGTGTGTGTGGGACCCGTACCCCAGTGAGAGTCAGTGTGTGTGGGACCCGTACCCCAGTGAGAGTCAGTGTGTGTGGGACCCGTACCCCAGTGAGAGTCAGTGTGTGTGGGACCCGTACCCCAGTGAGAGTCAGTGTGTGTGGGACCCGTACCCCAGTGAGAGTCAGTGTGTGTGGGACCCGTACCCCAGTGAGAGTCAGTGTGTGTGGGACCCGTACCCCAGTGAGAGTCAGTGTGTGTGGGACCCGTACCCCAGTGAGAGTCAGTGTGTGTGGGACCCGTACCCCAGTGAGAGTCAGTGTGTGTGGGACCCGTACCCCAGTGAGAGTCAGTGTGTGTGGGACCCGTACCCCAGTGAGAGTCAGTGTGTGTGGGACCCGTACCCCAGTGAGAGTCAGTGTGTGTGGGACCCGTACCCCAGTGAGAGTCAGTGTGTGTGGGACCCGTACCCCAGTGAGAGTCAGTGTGTGTGGGACCCGTACCCCAGTGAGAGTCAGTGTGTGTGGGACCCGTACCCCAGTGAGAGTCAGTGTGTGTGGGACCCGTACCCCAGTGAGAGTCAGTGTGTGTGGGACCCGTACCCCAGTGAGAGTCAGTGTGTGTGGGACCCGTACCCCAGTGAGAGTCAGTGTGTGTGGGACCCGTACCCCAGTGAGAGTCAGTGTGTGTGGGACCCGTACCCCAGTGAGAGTCAGTGTGTGTGGGACCCGTACCCCAGTGAGAGTCAGTGTGTGTGGGACCCGTACCCCAGTGAGAGTCAGTGTGTGTGGGACCCGTACCCCAGTGAGAGTCAGTGTGTGTGGGACCCGTACCCCAGTGAGAGTCAGTGTGTGTGGGACCCGTACCCCAGTGAGAGTCAGTGTGTGTGGGACCCGTACCCCAGTGAGAGTCAGTGTGTGTGGGACCCGTACCCCAGTGAGAGTCAGTGTGTGTGGGACCCGTACCCCAGTGAGAGTCAGTGTGTGTGGGACCCGTACCCCAGTGAGAGTCAGTGTGTGTGGGACCCGTACCCCAGTGAGAGTCAGTGTGTGTGGGACCCGTACCCCAGTGAGAGTCAGTGTGTGTGGGACCCGTACCCCAGTGAGAGTCAGTGTGTGTGGGACCCGTACCCCAGTGAGAGTCAGTGTGTGTGGGACCCGTACCCCAGTGAGAGTCAGTGTGTGTGGGACCCGTACCCCAGTGAGAGTCAGTGTGTGTGGGACCCGTACCCCAGTGAGAGTCAGTGTGTGTGGGACCCGTACCCCAGTGAGAGTCAGTGTGTGTGGGACCCGTACCCCAGTGAGAGTCAGTGTGTGTGGGACCCGTACCCCAGTGAGAGTCAGTGTGTGTGGGACCCGTACCCCAGTGAGAGTCAGTGTGTGTGGGACCCGTACCCCAGTGAGAGTCAGTGTGTGTGGGACCCGTACCCCAGTGAGAGTCAGTGTGTGTGGGACCCGTACCCCAGTGAGAGTCAGTGTGTGTGGGACCCGTACCCCAGTGAGAGTCAGTGTGTGTGGGACCCGTACCCCAGTGAGAGTCAGTGTGTGTGGGACCCGTACCCCAGTGAGAGTCAGTGTGTGTGGGACCCGTACCCCAGTGAGAGTCAGTGTGTGTGGGACCCGTACCCCAGTGAGAGTCAGTGTGTGTGGGACCCGTACCCCAGTGAGAGTCAGTGTGTGTGGGACCCGTACCCCAGTGAGAGTCAGTGTGTGTGGGACCCGTACCCCAGTGAGAGTCAGTGTGTGTGGGACCCGTACCCCAGTGAGAGTCAGTGTGTGTGGGACCCGTACCCCAGTGAGAGTCAGTGTGTGTGGGACCCGTACCCCAGTGAGAGTCAGTGTGTGTGGGACCCGTACCCCAGTGAGAGTCAGTGTGTGTGGGACCCGTACCCCAGTGAGAGTCAGTGTGTGTGGGACCCGTACCCCAGTGAGAGTCAGTGTGTGTGGGACCCGTACCCCAGTGAGAGTCAGTGTGTGTGGGACCCGTACCCCAGTGAGAGTCAGTGTGTGTGGGACCCGTACCCCAGTGAGAGTCAGTGTGTGTGGGACCCGTACCCCAGTGAGAGTCAGTGTGTGTGGGACCCGTACCCCAGTGAGAGTCAGTGTGTGTGGGACCCGTACCCCAGTGAGAGTCAGTGTGTGTGGGACCCGTACCCCAGTGAGAGTCAGTGTGTGTGGGACCCGTACCCCAGTGAGAGTCAGTGTGTGTGGGACCCGTACCCCAGTGAGAGTCAGTGTGTGTGGGACCCGTACCCCAGTGAGAGTCAGTGTGTGTGGGACCCGTACCCCAGTGAGAGTCAGTGTGTGTGGGACCCGTACCCCAGTGAGAGTCAGTGTGTGTGGGACCCGTACCCCAGTGAGAGTCAGTGTGTGTGGGACCCGTACCCCAGTGAGAGTCAGTGTGTGTGGGACCCGTACCCCAGTGAGAGTCAGTGTGTGTGGGACCCGTACCCCAGTGAGAGTCAGTGTGTGTGGGACCCGTACCCCAGTGAGAGTCAGTGTGTGTGGGACCCGTACCCCAGTGAGAGTCAGTGTGTGTGGGACCCGTACCCCAGTGAGAGTCAGTGTGTGTGGGACCCGTACCCCAGTGAGAGTCAGTGTGTGTGGGACCCGTACCCCAGTGAGAGTCAGTGTGTGTGGGACCCGTACCCCAGTGAGAGTCAGTGTGTGTGGGACCCGTACCCCAGTGAGAGTCAGTGTGTGTGGGACCCGTACCCCAGTGAGAGTCAGTGTGTGTGGGACCCGTACCCCAGTGAGAGTCAGTGTGTGTGGGACCCGTACCCCAGTGAGAGTCAGTGTGTGTGGGACCCGTACCCCAGTGAGAGTCAGTGTGTGTGGGACCCGTACCCCAGTGAGAGTCAGTGTGTGTGGGACCCGTACCCCAGTGAGAGTCAGTGTGTGTGGGACCCGTACCCCAGTGAGAGTCAGTGTGTGTGGGACCCGTACCCCAGTGAGAGTCAGTGTGTGTGGGACCCGTACCCCAGTGAGAGTCAGTGTGTGTGGGACCCGTACCCCAGTGAGAGTCAGTGTGTGTGGGACCCGTACCCCAGTGAGAGTCAGTGTGTGTGGGACCCGTACCCCAGTGAGAGTCAGTGTGTGTGGGACCCGTACCCCAGTGAGAGTCAGTGTGTGTGGGACCCGTACCCCAGTGAGAGTCAGTGTGTGTGGGACCCGTACCCCAGTGAGAGTCAGTGTGTGTGGGACCCGTACCCCAGTGAGAGTCAGTGTGTGTGGGACCCGTACCCCAGTGAGAGTCAGTGTGTGTGGGACCCGTACCCCAGTGAGAGTCAGTGTGTGTGGGACCCGTACCCCAGTGAGAGTCAGTGTGTGTGGGACCCGTACCCCAGTGAGAGTCAGTGTGTGTGGGACCCGTACCCCAGTGAGAGTCAGTGTGTGTGGGACCCGTACCCCAGTGAGAGTCAGTGTGTGTGGGACCCGTACCCCAGTGAGAGTCAGTGTGTGTGGGACCCGTACCCCAGTGAGAGTCAGTGTGTGTGGGACCCGTACCCCAGTGAGAGTCAGTGTGTGTGGGACCCGTACCCCAGTGAGAGTCAGTGTGTGTGGGACCCGTACCCCAGTGAGAGTCAGTGTGTGTGGGACCCGTACCCCAGTGAGAGTCAGTGTGTGTGGGACCCGTACCCCAGTGAGAGTCAGTGTGTGTGGGACCCGTACCCCAGTGAGAGTCAGTGTGTGTGGGACCCGTACCCCAGTGAGAGTCAGTGTGTGTGGGACCCGTACCCCAGTGAGAGTCAGTGTGTGTGGGACCCGTACCCCAGTGAGAGTCAGTGTGTGTGGGACCCGTACCCCAGTGAGAGTCAGTGTGTGTGGGACCCGTACCCCAGTGAGAGTCAGTGTGTGTGGGACCCGTACCCCAGTGAGAGTCAGTGTGTGTGGGACCCGTACCCCAGTGAGAGTCAGTGTGTGTGGGACCCGTACCCCAGTGAGAGTCAGTGTGTGTGGGACCCGTACCCCAGTGAGAGTCAGTGTGTGTGGGACCCGTACCCCAGTGAGAGTCAGTGTGTGTGGGACCCGTACCCCAGTGAGAGTCAGTGTGTGTGGGTCCTGTATCCCAGTGAGAGTCAAAGTGTGTGGGACCCGTACCCCAGTGAGAGTCAGTGTGTGTGGGACCCGTACCCCAGTGAGAGTCAGTGTGTGTGGGACCCGTACCCCAGTGAGAGTCAGTGTGTGTGGGACCCCCCAGTGAGAGTCAGTGTTCGGGACCCATACCCCAGTGAGTGTGAGAGTGTGTGTGACCCGTACTACAGTGACTGTCAGTGTGTGTGGGATCCTAACCCCATTGAGAGTCATTGTGTGTCGGTCCTGCACTCCAGTGAGAGTCAGTGTGTGTGGGACCCGTACCCCAGTGAGAGTCAGTGTGTGTGGGACCCGTACCCCAGTGAGAGTCAGTGTGTGTGGGACCCGTACCCCAGTGAGAGTCAGTGTGTGTGGGACCCGTACCCCAGTGAGAGTCAGTGTGTGTGGGACCCGTACCCCAGTGAGAGTCAGTGTGTGTGGGACCCGTACCCCAGTGAGAGTCAGTGTGTGTGGGACCCGTACCCCAGTGAGAGTCAGTGTGTGTGGGACCCGTACCCCAGTGAGAGTCAGTGTGTGTGGGACCCGTACCCCAGTGAGAGTCAGTGTGTGTGGGACCCGTACCCCAGTGAGAGTCAGTGTGTGTGGGACCCGTACCCCAGTGAGAGTCAGTGTGTGTGGGACCCGTACCCCAGTGAGAGTCAGTGTGTGTGGGACCCGTACCCCAGTGAGAGTCAGTGTGTGTGGGACCCGTACCCCAGTGAGAGTCAGTGTGTGTGGGACCCGTACCCCAGTGAGAGTCAGTGTGTGTGGGACCCGTACCCCAGTGAGAGTCAGTGTGTGTGGGACCCGTACCCCAGTGAGAGTCAGTGTGTGTGGGACCCGTACCCCAGTGAGAGTCAGTGTGTGTGGGACCCGTACCCCAGTGAGAGTCAGTGTGTGTGGGACCCGTACCCCAGTGAGAGTCAGTGTGTGTGGGACCCGTACCCCAGTGAGAGTCAGTGTGTGTGGGACCCGTACCCCAGTGAGAGTCAGTGTGTGTGGGACCCGTACCCCAGTGAGAGTCAGTGTGTGTGGGACCCGTACCCCAGTGAGAGTCAGTGTGTGTGGGACCCGTACCCCAGTGAGAGTCAGTGTGTGTGGGACCCGTACCCCAGTGAGAGTCAGTGTGTGTGGGACCCGTACCCCAGTGAGAGTCAGTGTGTGTGGGACCCGTACCCCAGTGAGAGTCAGTGTGTGTGGGACCCGTACCCCAGTGAGAGTCAGTGTGTGTGGGACCCGTACCCCAGTGAGAGTCAGTGTGTGTGGGACCCGTACCCCAGTGAGAGTCAGTGTGTGTGGGACCCGTACCCCAGTGAGAGTCAGTGTGTGTGGGACCCGTACCCCAGTGAGAGTCAGTGTGTGTGGGACCCGTACCCCAGTGAGAGTCAGTGTGTGTGGGACCCGTACCCCAGTGAGAGTCAGTGTGTGTGGGACCCGTACCCCAGTGAGAGTCAGTGTGTGTGGGACCCGTACCCCAGTGAGAGTCAGTGTGTGTGGGACCCGTACCCCAGTGAGAGTCAGTGTGTGTGGGACCCGTACCCCAGTGAGAGTCAGTGTGTGTGGGACCCGTACCCCAGTGAGAGTCAGTGTGTGTGGGACCCGTACCCCAGTGAGAGTCAGTGTGTGTGGGACCCGTACCCCAGTGAGAGTCAGTGTGTGTGGGACCCGTACCCCAGTGAGAGTCAGTGTGTGTGGGACCCGTACCCCAGTGAGAGTCAGTGTGTGTGGGACCCGTACCCCAGTGAGAGTCAGTGTGTGTGGGACCCGTACCCCAGTGAGAGTCAGTGTGTGTGGGACCCGTACCCCAGTGAGAGTCAGTGTGTGTGGGACCCGTACCCCAGTGAGAGTCAGTGTGTGTGGGACCCGTACCCCAGTGAGAGTCAGTGTGTGTGGGACCCGTACCCCAGTGAGAGTCAGTGTGTGTGGGACCCGTACCCCAGTGAGAGTCAGTGTGTGTGGGACCCGTACCCCAGTGAGAGTCAGTGTGTGTGGGACCCGTACCCCAGTGAGAGTCAGTGTGTGTGGGACCCGTACCCCAGTGAGAGTCAGTGTGTGTGGGACCCGTACCCCAGTGAGAGTCAGTGTGTGTGGGACCCGTACCCCAGTGAGAGTCAGTGTGTGTGGGACCCGTACCCCAGTGAGAGTCAGTGTGTGTGGGACCCGTACCCCAGTGAGAGTCAGTGTGTGTGGGACCCGTACCCCAGTGAGAGTCAGTGTGTGTGGGACCCGTACCCCAGTGAGAGTCAGTGTGTGTGGGACCCGTACCCCAGTGAGAGTCAGTGTGTGTGGGACCCGTACCCCAGTGAGAGTCAGTGTGTGTGGGACCCGTACCCAGTGAGAGTCAGTGTGTGTGGGACCCGTACCCCAGTGAGAGTCAGTGTGTGTGGGACCCGTACCCCAGTGAGAGTCAGTGTGTGTGGGACCCGTACCCCAGTGAGAGTCAGTGTGTGTGGGACCCGTACCCCAGTGAGAGTCAGTGTGTGTGGGACCCGTACCCCAGTGAGAGTCAGTGTGTGTGGGACCCGTACCCCAGTGAGAGTCAGTGTGTGTGGGACCCGTACCCCAGTGAGAGTCAGTGTGTGTGGGACCCGTACCCCAGTGAGAGTCAGTGTGTGTGGGACCCGTACCCCAGTGAGAGTCAGTGTGTGTGGGACCCGTACCCCAGTGAGAGTCAGTGTGTGTGGGACCCGTACCCCAGTGAGAGTCAGTGTGTGTGGGACCCGTACCCCAGTGAGAGTCAGTGTGTGTGGGACCCGTACCCCAGTGAGAGTCAGTGTGTGTGGGACCCGTACCCCAGTGAGAGTCAGTGTGTGTGGGACCCGTACCCCAGTGAGAGTCAGTGTGTGTGGGACCCGTACCCCAGTGAGAGTCAGTGTGTGTGGGACCCGTACCCCAGTGAGAGTCAGTGTGTGTGGGACCCGTACCCCAGTGAGAGTCAGTGTGTGTGGGACCCGTACCCCAGTGAGAGTCAGTGTGTGTGGGACCCGTACCCCAGTGAGAGTCAGTGTGTGTGGGACCCGTACCCCAGTGAGAGTCAGTGTGTGTGGGACCCGTACCCCAGTGAGAGTCAGTGTGTGTGGGACCCGTACCCCAGTGAGAGTCAGTGTGTGTGGGACCCGTACCCCAGTGAGAGTCAGTGTGTGTGGGACCCGTACCCCAGTGAGAGTCAGTGTGTGTGGGACCCGTACCCCA